>NC_056741.1:656068124-656155624 GCF_019279795.1 Protopterus annectens | reverse complement strand
GATGCGGCAGTGTGATGGTCAAGGTACACAATGTCCGACAACAGGCTAGCAGTGAATTCAGTGGGCTGGTGTGGAGACACATACCAAACAGGTTGGCAGGACATAACAGCTAGGGAGATCGGAAGGTGACATTGGGACAGTGTCTTAGGACATAACGTGTGCATGGCAGTACCATGCATGTGTCCACAGGGACACTACGATATCCATGTATGGATTGCAACCCTGTAGTGAGTGAGAGTGTGTATTGTTGGTAAGTACACCATTGCCTGGCATGTTGCCAACATTATCTCAGTCTGCAATGCCTGGGTGACTGTTGTACGCGACATCGAATGTGGATGTAGCCAAACAACACAGACATACCACCACACTGCCTGAGGACCCACACTGCAATGTGCGGCAGTCATGTGTAGGTAGCTAGCCTTGGAGCATGTGATGGACTACGAGGACCCACCATGGCTGTCAAGTGATGCACCCCACACATGTGAATATACACCACCGTGCAACAGCCTGCACATGTGCCCATACAGCAGATGTGCATGGAACATGACCACCACCGTGGCGTCTGCGAAAAGGCCAGTACCGCCATGTCTCTGTGTGGAATAGCATGGTCCCTACCATTGCGTACATGCTACGGAAGTGCACTGTGGTATGTGTCAGCATAGGTAGGTAAACTGTCCATCTGCCGGGGTGCCATGCCATTAACAACCCCTGTCAGCAGACGTCAGTAGTACTGGCTGTAGAACACATGTACCATGTATGCTGCAATGGGTGTGTGTCCAGGGTGTGGCTAGCAGGGCCGTGAAGCATATATGTTCATCCTCCAAAGGGGGGATAACCCCAGGTTTAACACACCAGACACATGGAGGTATCGTGCATGCTGAGGGTAGTGTAGGTATGGTATGTGTTGTGTAATGTGTCACCCAGCTAGGTGGAGTGCATGCCTCAAGCATGTGTGGGTACATGGGTGTCCATTCTAGGGAAGTGTGGGTTGCTGTCAGCACATGGCAGTATCAGCTGTCTGAGGCCCAATGTACAGTATGACAACACAGACAGCATGTAACCTATGGTGTACAGTGTAAGCTCTGTTGTGTGTTACAATGTCTCTAGCGGTCACAAACATGGGTATCTGAACATGGAGCACCTACGATGCATTGTGTTCGGCAAATATCCAGTATGTGTGCAAAACATTGTGTGATGTGGGATCCCCTCACCTGTGTGTGTTACAGTCCAGGTATGTGCCTGGGAGGTATGATCCGTGTACAATCTGTACTTGCAGATGTGCTGTGCAGAGCATGGAGGCAGGTCCCAGGCACTGCAGATAAATGTGAGTGGTGCACTAGTGTGTGTGCCTTGCTTGTGTGCAGCACAGTGGAAGGTGCAAGCATTGTCCCACATGACCCCATGCCGTGCCTGCCTGTTACAGCCCTGCTGGAGACAGTCATGTGACACCGCCACAGAGGCAGTATAGCATGTGAAGATGTACATCTGTGTTCCACACCCCAGGCAGATGTCCGCAGGTCATGTGTGCCACAGCAGTGTGGTCGACCAGGACTGTCATAGTGGTCAGATACCACATGCCTGTATAAGTCCATGGGACCTGATGGTGTCCCCGGCTGTGTGCTCCACGAACTCAATGAGGAATTAAACCCACAGCTAGGACAGCTGTTTAATCATAGTCTTACCTCTGGATACGTACCCAGGGAGTGGCGCACTGCAACTGTGGTCCCACTTCACAAAGGCGGTGCCTCCACCGACCCTGGAAATTACCGGCCCATTAGCTTGACAAGCCTTATCTGCAAAGCCATGGAGAGGATCATAATGGACCTCATAAATAAAGACATAGGGAATTTGCAGACTTTGGATCCATCCCAGTTTGGCTTTGTCAAAGGCAGATCATGCCTTCTAAACTTGGTTGACTTTTTCAAACAGTCACCAAAGCCATTGATGAGGAAAGGCAGTCCATACAGCCTACCTCGATCTGGCGAAGGCCTTCGATACAATACCCCACTCGGGTATCATTGAAAACTCATCAGCTTAAATGTTAACCCATACATCACAAGATGGGTTGCAAACTGGCTGAGTGAGAGAACCCACAGGGTCAGAGTTGCTGGCGCCATGTCAGACTCAAAGCCTGTCACAAGTGGTGTACCACAGGGCTCAGTCCTGGGCCCACTCATGTTTGGCATCTACTTTTCGAAGTACAAGCAAACACAGGAGGCTTATGGCTGAGAAAGTGTCCAGATGACTCGAAACTGCGGGGCATAGTAGAAAACAGATCTGACACAGATATCCTTCAGAAGGGTCTGACAGAAACGGATAACTGGTGCCAGAGCCATGGCCTAAAGTTAAATGCCAAAAATGCATAGTCATACCTTCGGGAAAAACAAGGATGCCCCTAGCTATCAACTAGGTGGCAAACCACTGAGCATAGAAGAATTTTTCAGGGACCTGGGGACCCAGGTTGATAGTAGTCTGTCATTCGACACCCATGTAGCTAAAGTAGTTAGGAAGACCTTCTACATTGCCCACCTTATCATGAAGGGATTCTCATCTAGATCAAGGGAGGTCATAGTCTCCTATACTCATCACTCATCAGACCAATGATTGAGTACAATGCCCCATTCGAATGTATCTGACCCGACACTTGCAGCAGCTGGAGAGGCCACAAAAGTTCCTCACCAAAAGGATAAAGGGTCTCAAACATCTGTCCTATGCTGCCCGACTGAAAGAACTCCAGCTCTATTCAGTCGCTTACCGCTTGCTCAGAGGTGACCTTTGCCTAACATACAAGGCCATGTCAAACCCAGATTTGATGAATATGCTTCACCTCAAAAAATCTAGATCCGTCAGAGCCACAAGGGCGGGAGACTTAAACCTCGACACTGCTATTAATAGGACGCGCTGGAGGGATAGATTCATCACCCAAAGACTCCCTATGCTGTGGAATAAAATCCCGGTATATGTGAGGCAGAGCACCTCGCTGGCCTTGTTCAAGAGAAATCTTGACCAATGGATGGGAGATCGCAGATATACCCCAGGGATTACCTCAGTGTCACAGCTCAACAGAGGCACAGCAAAATAATGGGTATAGTTCCCATACTAAAGGGTGGCGAAGCCACAAACTATGGGCTAGGCTTGTAAATGCCCTCGGGCAGATAGCCTAGTATGAACCTATGAACCTATGAACCTATGAACCTAAGTACAGTATGAGCATAGTCAACAGTTGCAGTGACAGAATAGGTCAATGTACAGTGTCCCTGTGTTCAGACCACTGCCTACTGTACACTTGGCTAGACACACACCCAGAGGGTGAATATACCGGTGAGCCATCACATGTCCCAGTACACGTAGCCTGTATAATGCCATCACAGGGCGGTCACAATAACATGTTGTATGACAGACATGTTGTACCAGGTGATGTGTCATGTGTGCATATGTTGAGTTGCACAGCCGTTCACACGTCCGCAACATATCAGTGCATGATGCCTAGTGTAACATGATGTGTGGAACTGCACTGTGATCCACAACAGGGTCATCTGAGACAGGTGTGTTGTGAATGGTGTAACCCATGGTTCCACGGGATATACACTGGTGCTGTTGGCTGCCATGCTGGGGGCCACCAGTGGTGCCTGCAGTGGTCATACAGACATACTGCACACATTGTTCTGGCAGGAATGTCCATTGTTGTGGATGATGTGTTACTACGTGAAGGTAGGTGTGTGTTGTGAATGTTACCCATCCAGATGTGACCATCAGGCCCAGTCATGGTTGTCGACAGCATCACACCCATCCACAGCTGTCAGAACCCTGTCCCCAGAATGGGTGTCAACCGCCCTCGTACTGTGTGACCTGTGTGCAGATGGCGGAACACCTCCTACTGGCTGGCTAACAGTGTCATCTAGGAAGGCTATGTGATGGCTGGAATACGCTGTTATAATGTATAATGCTTGTATCCCAATGAAGTACATGGAATCACACACAGTAAGCCATGGCTGGCATGTAAACCATGTACAACAATGACTGTGTAACAGACACAAACAATGCGGAGCCATGTTGAACATGCACCCATGAGAACACCAAATGAGGTATGTTGCACATATCGATGTACAACTGTCAGCTATGGCCATAGCATGGGTGCAGACGCATATCCCCCACAGGCAGTACCACACCATGTAGGTAGGGGGGAATTGCAAGACTACCTGTGACAGTTGCTGTACCGCCACATGTACTGCATATCCGTCATGTAGGGGTAGCAGTGGTACGTGACTGTTGGACATGCCTGTACATATGACCATGTCCCACAGGATATGTGTTACGTGTGTACAACACGTGTTGTACCGTCATCAAGCTGTGAAGTGTAAGGCTGCCAGTGTACCTGTGTGACATGTTCTGCAATGGGTGCAAAGGTACGCAGTAGTGCATTGCATGCCCACATGCCCCACACAGGTGCATAGCCTGAACATACAATACAAAGAGGGTGTTGGATCATAGCAACCCACAAGAGGAGATGGGTACGGGTGGCAACCCACTACCACCTGTTCGGGTAAGGTGTGCATGTCCATGACACATTAGCACCCGAGAAGCTAGCAGTACAGCAGTACAGGGTGGCATGCATATATGTTCACTAATACCCCTGTGTGTCCCACCACTGGCCTGTGAACAGACAGACACCAACACAATGTGCAGCATTGACATGTGCACAGCACATCACCGCTGGCTACTGTAGAACAGGCTTATTGTGTAGACATGTGCACAGAACGTCTGCGCCAGCCACACTCAAACACGTTATGTGTTGAACCCCACCATTATTGTAGCCCATGCCACAGACAGATGTTCACGCATCTGTGTATGTACGTCTGGGAATGTCCCTGGCCTAGCAGTATAGCTGTGTCACTGTTGCGAACAACATACTGAATGGGCTGTGTGTGTGAGGTGTGCATCATACGTGTATGGTCCGATGGATGATACCATCAGTGCCCCTGCTATGTGAACATCCCTGACCCCATACATGGATACCTATGCTGTGCCCAACACCATGCTCCCTGTGGGAGGGATGGCACTGTGTGGTGCACCAGCTGACATGGGGGTGGCAGCAGGCACTGGATGTAGACATATGTGGTACCCATGTCAGGCCAGGCAACCATCCATGTGCATGGGATAGCAGTGTGTGGGCACATACAGCACTGTGTTGAACAATATCGCAGCACATAGCACCTGTCAGGGGTAATGTGTATGCATGGATGTGCGATACCTGCATGCACCATACACACCCCCACCAAGCAGTGTGCTGCCTACCTTGCAGAAGGCCATTGTCCACACCATGATGATAGACATGTGTAATGTCCATATACACATAGCAATGACATATGGAATGGACAGCCACCCTGCCAATATCAGTACCCCCCCAGGTGGGACACATCCCTGTGCCATGTATGTGACATACCCTGCCATACCATGCAGCCCTGCCCAGCAAGGCTGCACGTGCTATCACAGTCATACATGGTGCGATGGACAAATGGCACTTGCACTATCAACCGTCCACAGCAGTAATGTGGCACTGATGCACCCTGTGGTGTCACAGGTGCTGTGTGTTGGTGTGTACAACGTGCGCTTGCACATGCTATGCATGACCTTTCCTGCTAATGTCACATGGTTACACGATGTCCCATGTGTATCACATGTGCAATACAGGTGAGCCATGGCAGGTTGTCCAACACCCGTACAGTGCTGTGTAGATGTACATGGCACAACACATGCATGTACAGGTGTCCATGTGTATGTGTGCAGTGCCACTGCTGACGTTCATAATGGCTGCGTACGTGATGCCTAGTGACATATACACAGCATCCAGGTGAACAGTAGAACTGTGTGCACATTGGGACACGTGCCAACTGGTATGAACACAGGTGCAGGCAGGTACACATGTCCACAGCAGGTTACCGTCAACATGGTGTGTGTACAGTGTGATGAGTTGACACACAGATATGATATGATACCCACTGCTTAAAGGTGTGACGGCAACACGTCAGCTGTGTCACTGCCATGATGCATCGCAGAGATTACTGTGCAGATGTCGTACATGTCATAGCAATGTAAGTCCAGCAGTATGCCAGTACATCAGTGTAAATGTGACCTGTCACCATCATTATGTCTTACAGATAATGCCACGTTCCCGGCTGCCAGCCTTCAGCCGACAGGAGGATGACGTGATTATACCATTGATCCACGACAACTACGAGCTACTATTCAGCCATGTGCCACAGCAAGCACAGCAGCGGGACGACGTGTGGCAGGATATGTGCAGGAGGGTGAACAACGGGGGTGGCAACAACCGCACCTACCAGCAGATCCGCCGACACTGCACAGACCTAATACAGCACGCGAAACAGAGTGCCGCCGCAATCGCCAGAGAACAAGGTGGTGGGCCACCAAGCCAGCACCCACTCACACACACAGAGGAGCTCCTGGCCAGTCTGGGGACACCCAGGGAACATCATGCAGAAACACTCACTGCCATCGTGGAGGTGGGTGTCTCCCAACCAACGAGCCTGGAGCTGCCTGGTAAGTCAGTCTTGCATGTGTGTATGATAACTGATGTAGGTGTGGGTGTCACAGTACACCACATAATGTACCAACACATGCCAGGTATATGGCCACACAAGCTGCATACTACAGTATGCTACGTTGTGTTTGCAGACATGTGCATAACACATGCTACCACACAGGTACATGATGTGACATGCACAGTGCTTACTGTGGCTACAGTAATGGATAATGTGTATACTGTTGTGTCGCCCCTATACAGGTACCTCTGGCATGTCGCACAGCCATGGGTCCGTCGCAGGTGAGACTGTTGCTAGTAATAGGCATGTTACAGTGTATAGATATTCCCATGTGGCCAGGTATGACATGCACACCTGGGTCTGCTCCAGTCACGGTATACAGGTTGCACCACCCGACACACATGCCACCCATGTACAGTAGATACAACCGTTAGTATACACCGGCATGACACCACATAACCCATCGGTGTGATATGTGCAGTCAGCTATGCATACAATGGTGGAGGTGTTCTACAATGGCTGCATGTGTAGTATGCATCGGAATGCCATTTGCGGTATGCACACAGTACCACATAGTGAGCTGTGATCTGGCCAGCACACAGGTGTTACCAATGTGACCTATGCCCCTGCATTGTGTGCACACGTTGTGACATGGCACATGACATGTCCCATGCACGTGGTGTTCTGTCTGCAACATTGTCACACCATGACATGACCTACGCACGACATAGCAGACATCCACAATGTCTGCATAGCCTTCGGTATTGTGACACCTCAGACTAGTATGGGTGTATGTCACATGGGCCACCACAGGGATGTGTACACGATGCCCATCACACACAATTGTCCATGACCCAGTCAAACATGGCCATGGGTGATACCCACAGGCATGTTGCCACACAGTACATCTGGAGTGGGTAGTCACCATTGCACTTTGTCCACACATAGTGCGATCATAGCTGTAGTGGACCACCTGTACATCTGATGTGGTACACTAGACAAATGCAATGCCTGTCTGCAGCCACTGGAGGTGCCACCAATGTCTACCATATACGTGCTGTGGAACAGCATGACTGTGTTGCAGACATGGCAATGCAATGCGTCCATGTTACGCATCACACAGAAACATACCTGTGCCTTGCTGCCATGCAGTGGCACAGTGCCTGTACTCCCCACTGTATAGCTATGTACACAGCTCACACCAACCACACCTGCACAGACATCTTTGTTACACATGCATTCTATCTGTAGCCTGTACACATAACACTGCACTGTGACGTCCAGTTTGATGTGGTGCATATGGTGGGACACCATTGTCACATGTCCACATGTTATCGCACATGTTGGCGGAGTACATGACAAAGTGACGCCAGCCATGTGTACTTTTAACCTGCCTGTGGCCACACGGTGTATCACGGTGATGCATGCAAACTACCATGAATGTATGTACTGCATGCCTACTGAAATGACACCTGCTTGATATAGTGTGCACCCCAGGGCAGTATGCATACTACCACTATTAATGTCTGGCCTGCATTCACTGAGCTGTGGTGTGGGAATGCTGCATGCCATCTGCAATATCACATGCATGATGTGTCTGCATGTGTGTCTGCGTGTGTGTGTCAGCGTGTGTGTCTCTGCATGTGTGTGTCTGCATGCGTGTGTGTGTGTGTGTGTGTGTGTGTGTGTGTGTCTGTGTGTGTGTCTGCGTGTGTGTGTGTGTCTGCGTGTGTGTCTGTGTGTGTAATGTATCTTACAGTATGTCTTTGTATTCACAGGTGGTGTAGGTGCGTTCCCCTCCTGCGGTCCATCTGATGCTAGTGTCCCCACAGATACTAGCGGTGATGACCATATGCATGAGGCACAGGCAGGGTTGTCACGGGCAGAAGCTGTGCCATTGATTAACATCCCACCTATGTCCCCTTCATCTCCGCACACGGTTCAGATGCCGACACATATCACATCACCGTTGCCCATAGAGGAAGGACAGTCAGCGTCTGTTGGCATTGAGCAGGAATGTGTGGTGGCTACAGAAGGTGCGGGTGCACACCATGTTGCCAGTGTAATGACTGGTGATGTGCCACACAGGCATGTGGCTGGTGCTGCTCGTAGGAGGAACTCTGGTAGACATGCACCTGCCGTACAGGGTGCAGCAGCTGGTATCACCAGACGCATGTTCCAGACTGTAATGGCGGCACAGGCACGTGCTGAATGGCAGAACCAAGAAGGGCAGAGGCTGCAGAGGGCCGCAATCTGTTCCCTAAATGAGAACATCCAGTCATTGGCGAATGCTCAACAGCAGCTTGCTGATGTTCTGGATAGGTGATTAGGTGAGATGGTTGGAATCCTCGACCGAGGCATGTCAATCCGCGAGCGTGAGCTGTCTGTGCTGGAACACCTGGTAGCAGTGAGGAGTAGGACACGTGGTCGTAGGCCAGCAACACCACCTAGTGCAGGTCGACGTGTGCGTGCCACCTCTCATGCCCACTCACACAGTGCCGGTAGCAGCAGCAGTGCAGCTGGTGCTACACCAACCACACCAGGACACAGCAGGCCACGTGGACGTGGCCCTGGCCGGTCCCAGCATGGACACGGTTCCAGCGGACATGTGTCATCGGAGAGTGGCCACTCCATACCTCCACCCGGTAGTGCCCGTGTGACCCCAGGCAGGCACGGGTCACGTGGCCGCAGGCGGACACAGTGAGCCATAACCTGCACTGTACAGTCTGGGGCTGCCAAGTATACCCCGTGTAGGCATCACAGATGGCTGAACTGTATACACACATACCCACACACAGCAGACACAACTGTAGGGCTCCACCACATCCACATGCATTCTGCACAGTCATGCCCAGTAAATGCACCGGCCCTTACACACACATGATGTCATCCATTGGTACAGCCTATGCCCCTGGCACACATATCACCCTGTGCATATGATGAAGCCTCTGCCGCAGCACTGTCATCCACACCATCGGTGCATGGTTATGCAAATATATTCTGATGCACAGGGTGGACAAGATAGTGAGAGGTGTATGTGATACCTGTGTCTGCATAGTACATGATGTGTATGTTGCAGTGGTTGTGTATGACAGGTGACAGGTGCGTATGTGACTTGGGTTGTGTACTGACATCATGCAGCAGACATACCATGTAGTGCAGGTGCAGCATACATTGAGCTGTGTACACGGTATGCGTGACGGTTACATGTGTAGCACCATGTTGGTTCTGTTAACCTGTATGCCTAATATGGTGTACTTGCATGTGCCTACTGGGAGCACTGTTATCAGTCCCCCATGTGTAGCTGTGGGTTACCCACAGGCACATCTGGCAATATCAGCATACCACAGGTACCCGCAACCTGCATGGACTCCTACATAGGTACATAGGTGCATAGGTACATACCAGACTATGTGCCCTACGGCATATGTAAGCCTAGCCAGAGTGTGTGTGGCTTTCACCACCCCTTAGGATGAGGATGCTATATCCATCGGTCCACTGTCCCTCTGTCCAGCAGTGACACAGAGATGATGCCTGGCGCATACCTATGATCACACATCCACACGTCAGGATTACTCTTGGACAGAGTCAGTGAGGGGCTCTGCTTCACATGGGCTGGGAATCTTTTCCATGTTGTAGGGGGTCTCTGGGCGATGACCCTGTCCCTCCAGCACGTCCTATTTATGTCCGTGTTGAGGTTTCTGTCAGTTGCTTCTGTGCCCGTGTTTGTTTGGAGCCTAGGAGGTGGAACATGTCCATGTCACCCAGGTCGGACATGGCTGTGTATGTCAGGCACAGATCACCTCAGAGCAGACGGGATGAGAAGGTATACAGCCGGAGTCCCCTCAGTCAGGCAGCGTGTGACATATGTCTCAGCACCTTTATCCCTGTGTTGTGGAATGTTTGAGGTCCTTCAGAGTGCTGCAGGTGTCAGGTTAGGTACATTCCAAATGTGGCGTTGTACGCAATCATTGGTCTGATGTGTGAAGAGTACAGGGGTACAATGACCTCCCCTGATGTGGATGTGAATCCCTTCATGACCAGGTGGGCACAGTGGAATGTCTTCCCAACCACATTGGCAATGTGAGTGTTGAGAGAGGTTACCGACAGGTTTGGTACCCATGTCCCTGATCACGTCCACCATGTTTAATGGATTACCACCTATATGGTAATTCGGGGTGAACATGTCTTTCCCAGAGGGTAGGTCTATACCTTCCCTGGCATGTAGCATCAGGCCATGGCTCTGGCACCAGTTATCCATTTCTATGAGACCCCAGGTGGATGCCCATGTCTGATGGGGTGTTGAGTATGGTGGCCGGTGTGCAGTCATCTGCATACCTTGTCTGCCACAATCCCCCTATGTTTGCATGCACATTGGAAAGTTGAATGCTGAACAGGAGGGGGCCCAGGACTGAGCCCTGTGGGCCACCACTCGGGACCAGCTTGGAGTCTGACATGGCACCAGGAACACAAACCCTGTGGGGTTTGACCTCCATCCAGTTGGCAAACCATCGTGTGACATATGTCTCTACATCTACGCTGGTGAGCCTTTCTATGATGCCCACGTGGAGTGTGGTTTGAACGCTCCCGCCAGGTCATGGTAGTCTGTGCAAACCAACGTACCCCCATCAATTGCCTTAGTGACGCCTCCAAACAGGTCGACCAGGTTTGGGAGGCAGGATCTGCCCTTGACTAAGCCGATGTGGGTATGTTCCGGTAATTGCTGTACACCAATGTCTTTATTTATGGGCTCCAGTATGGACCTCCCCACAGCTTTGCAGACAAGGCTTGTCAAGCTGATAGGGCAGGGATGTATAGAGTCCATAAGCGCACTACCCTGGTGTAGTGGGACCACAGTTGCCGTATGCCATCCATCGGGGATGTAGCCCGTAGTAAGGCTGAGATGAAACAGCAGCCTTATGTGCGGGGTGAGGGCCTCAATGAGGTTGTGTAGCACACAGCCGGGGACACCATCTGGTCCCATTGATGCTGTGTTCACTGCTTAACAGATATCAGCTCTCTCCTGGGCATACGGGATGTTTGGGAGGCTAGACTCTGGTGGGATGGATACGTCCCCTCTTGGGGGGGGGTAGATGTATGCATGGAACATGTCCGCTGGTTTGTTGGCAATGTCTGTGGGTTCAGTGATCATTGTACCATTCTGGAGTAATTCCGGGCATAACTGTGTGCTTCCACCCATGTTCCTACCATAGCTAAGGAAGGCCTTATGGTTGTCTTATATGTCCTTTGCAGTACCAGTCCCACAGGCGGCCTTGGATGATTGTATGAGTGATCGTATGTTAACGCCAGTATTAATCAGTGATGCCTTCCCTGGTACTGATATTGCTCTGTCATGTATTAGCTTTCAACTCTTGTTGTACAGTTTGTCAATGGCTGGGGTCCACCAGACCATGTGCCTGCCTTCGGTGGACAAGGTCCTGATGTTATCAGGATCACTTGGTGCAGACATTCCTGGGGGTGCTCATAGAAGGCATTTGTAATGGTTTCATCAGTGTGGCCTGTGTTTACCACTGGCATGGAGGCCTTGTAGGGTACCACACCAGTCGTATGATGTGTGTGGTTCGCTGTGGAGAGGTCTTCACTGTGGTCTCCCATGCCGGTGTTGGGTGCAGGATGCGGATCTCCAGTGAGTTCACTATATGGTCTGACCTCACCATTGAGGGATGTACATCCTGTGTGGAGCATGTCGTCCACATGTGTGATGATCAGAACTAGTATAGTTCCCCCCCTTGTGGGTATGGTGCATGGTTGTTCCACAGCATTCAGGTGTATGAATACCTGGAACCTTTGGTGTAGGGTGTTGTGTCCTGGGTAATGTTCCCGGTCTATGTATGGGTGGTTGATGTCACCCAATATGACGGTGTTGTGAGAGCATCCATACTCACCAGTGTCTTCAGGAAGGCTGTGCAGGTATCCTGGGTTTGGGAGGGTGGTCTGTAGCATGCAACAAACTGTAGGGCAGTCCTACCCATGGTTAATTGCACCTGGATATTCCCCACTGCTACGTGCATTTCTGCCAACCTGGAGGTGTGTGTATCCTTCATGGAAATGGAGACTCCCCCTCCTTCTGTGTTAGGTCCGGGTTATGGTCCTGAACGCGTGATATGGGGTATGACCCGATAGTGCTGGGGTGCTCTCAGCAGCCCTGATCAATGTTTCAGTCACAGCACTGACATCAATGTCCTCCATACTGAGGAGGGCATTTGAGGGTGTGCAGCTTGGCCATAGACCACTGGCACTGAGCAGTATTACCCTGTCTGTTCTCCAGGTTTGTAGTGTAGGGTGGTAGGTTTATCATTCCAGCCTTGCCTGCAGTGGGCACTGTGGGGGTGGCAGGTGCCTTAGCCAAACCCTTGAAGACCAGGGGCGACAGGTGCGAGCCATACCTTGCGAAGGGGCGTGGCGTGCCAAGCATGTCATCCCAGGTATGAGGAATCTGGATCCCCTCAGACTGACACCGGTAACCAGGTACATTATCAAGGGTGACCACTTGGAGCCAGTATAGTGGCATCATACTTGATGAGGGTGGGATACTGCCCAGGGTGAGGGACATGCTGGCCTGGGCTACACAATCTGAGTGGCCCTCTATGTCTCCTTTAATGTATCCCAGGGTGGTATGTCTCCAGTCGTTGACACCAGCATGGGCAATGACCACGTCATACCTGTACATGCTGCGGAGTGACCTGAGTGCGTGTGTTATGTGGCGGATTCCAGCACCCGACAGGCAGCCTACTGTGATCATTCCCTTGTTCAGTCTGGTGGGTGGGACGTCGGTGTGTCTGACAGTGGCGTCACCCATTACAAGTGTGTCTGGCATTGTGTGTGTTGCCTTTGGGGCTCTGACTGTTTAGCACACTGACGTTGAGAACTATGTGTTGCATGTCCTATGTCTTGTGGAGGCAGTTGCTTGTGTGTCTGCTTCAGAGGGCTCGTTAGGTTCATGACATGTTTTAACAGTGCCTCCAGGTATGTCTTAGTGTGTTCATGTGTTTGATTAGCATTTGCGATAGTCACATGTGACACTGGGTTTGTGGTGTGCATGGTGTCCTTCCCCTCCCGTTTGGTCTTGCCGGTCATGGTTTGAGAAAGCACAGCCCCCTGTCTGGCTATATAGTTGCATCTGTCACATGTATTATGTTCATTGGGGGAGGTGCGGCTTGTCCGTGTCCATGAGGCACCTGTAACAGTGCCCAGGACGCCCAGATTCACCATCTGAACAGGAGAGGTCGCTAGCAATTGACCCTTTGACATGCCAGAGAACGTGAATGCATTTGCTGTGTAACCGGGTCAGAAGGCACCTATAGGGAAGTGGGTACACAAGGGGATTCTAGGCCAGTGTAGTACTCCATTTAGTATACAAGTACTTTACCTATGTAGGAATACTATGGGAGCAGGTGCAGAGCTTTTGTGATATAGAGAACAGACAGTCGGGATTGCAAGAAGAGAGGTTATACACATAAACCTGCGGAGCACGAAGTCAGATACAGTGTAACGCTGCTTACTCGGTACATGATGCACATGTCCACACATATACTGCACCTGACGCCTGTGGTCGGTGCCACAGGCTACGGTGGACAGAGACATCACATACATGGCATGACACAGTACAGGTATGGTGACATTCTGCAGGTGTCGTACGCAGTGTGCTGGCTACTGACTGCAGGTGTCACCTGTCAGCTGTGGTGCATGGTGTGCAGCAGTCGGATGCTGTACCGGTACAGGAATATGTCCGCAATCGCGGTACATACACCTCTATGGCACACACACCATTGTGTGCAGATGGGGACACCTGTCTGTGTGGTCAGCACCCTCACAAGACAATGCACCCACGCGCCATGTTACAGGGGTTGGTCTTGCACAGGTGGCCAGTAAGGCTCACAGGTATGGCATTGACAGGGCTGTACAATGCAGCACCAGTATGGGATGGTCACCCTGTGTGGTCAGTGTCCAGTCACAACACTATATCTGCATACACCCTCATAACAGGCAGCAGACATACACACATGTTGACACACTGACATGGTGGTGACCACACATGTCTACACGGAGGGATGACGTGTTGCATGTACTGCACCATCCACATCGATGCACACCACACTGAGGTAGGTACAGATCTATACCATGGTGTACAGTGATGTGTGGCACGTGGCACATAGTCCCCCCGATCTGTGGCATACATGGGCACACATTCCTGCACACATGTTGGTGCTAGGATTGCCACACCCGCTATATGGGATATGTGCAGGCGTGCAGCGGTATGTAGTGCATCCTGCGTACTACCACTGTATCTGGCAGCTGTGCCAATATTTGTGCACTTGGGAGGTGGTAGGGGTTACAGTGGCCATGTGACATATGGTCGATGACGCATGGCCGATGGGTATGCATTATGGCAGCGCTGTCATGTAAAGGCGACATAGCAGACTGTATGCACATGGCAGGTAGGATGGTGTGTGACACACCTGTGACCAGCACCTGCACACATGCATGTGGACAGGTGTTTAAACACATGGTGTACACACAGACTGCCATGCGTGCTGTTACTATGCCATCATATGACGGCCCCCATGATGGGTATGCATGTGGTAGGGGGTTGCAACTGTGTTACGGACACCGCTCATGCACGGCTGCACCGTGCACAGTACACGTGTCACATGTATCCCCTGTTGCCATGTGTGTATGCATTGCTACGTTGTGACATGTGTGTCGACATACATGGAACATGGACTGTGGTATGGTATCACAGCTGTCACAGGCAAACTGTACAAGGGTATGTGTCCCAGTGAACACCGCTACATCCTGTAGGGGGTGCATACCACAGACATGTGTCCGCCTTCCCTTCGTGTGTGTATTACCACGTACGCCTGTGTTATGCATGTGGTACATCACAGGCTTCATATGTGTCCTGCGTGCAGTCCATGCACACACCCAGGAAATCACATATGTGACATATCCGGACATTGTTTCACTGTGGTACAGCTGCAGTCATGTGTCATATCTGTGTCAGGCCCGTGGTATGTGTGGAGCACGCCTGTCCATGTATACCGGTATGGGTGGACTACATCACACCTGTGGGATCATTGATAGTACATGTGTACTCTGCACGAAGGACGTACACTGCCACATAATCTTGTGGACATATGTCACATGCTGTTGCTGGACTGTGAGGCATACTGCTGCACCGATGACATGGTGCTGGCATGGCAGCTACAGTGTTCACTGCAGTGTGTAAATGTTCAGCCTGCACCCGTGACGCCTGTGCTGTCATCTGTGTGTACGTGTGACTGCATGTGTGTCCACCCTGTGTGTACGGGTTTACCTGGCCGTGACTTGCGGTGTGTGCACTCCGTCTGCATGCCGGACGGCGCGTAGCACATACTACATGTGTGAGCATGGCCGGGTTGCTGTTGTGTGGGTGGACACACACGACGGTCCACATTCTGCCTCCCATGATTTCGCCCCATGTGTATGCATGTCTGCACTGTGCAGATTCTAAGTGTCTGAGCATGCCCAGTAAGCAGCTGTGTAGATGGACACACAGTACAGTGCACACCGCGCCCGTCTGCGTTGATACCCCGTGTGCATGCCTGTTTCCCCTTCGCAACCGCCACATCTGTGGCATGGCCGGGTTGCTGTTGTGTGGGTGGACACACACGACAGTCCACATTCTGCCTCCCATGATTTCACCCCATGTGTATGCATGTCTGCACTGTGCAGATTCTAAGTGTCTGAGCATGCCCAGTAAGCAGCTGTGTAGATGGACACACAGTACAGTGCACACCGCGCCCGTCTGTGTTGATACCCCGTGAGCATGTCTGTCTCCCCTTCGCAACCGCTAGGTGTGAGGGCATGGCCAGTACACCATTCGGGGGTACACACTACAGTCGGCACCGATGTCTGCTACTAGGCGTGTAGCCATGGCCAATGACATCCTGCATAGCCATGGTGACCATCCAGGTGAGTCATATGTGGTTGTTATGCCACAATGGCTGCCTACATTGTGCACGCCGGATGCCCTCTCATAGGGTATACTGTATGTGGTGCATCCCGTATCCATGTCGTGATGTACTGCTCCGTAGTTAGTTGGTATTCCCGACTGCAGCACTACCGTGTTACTGTACGCCCACCTTGGGACGGTAACATGCTGTGTGACTGCGCACTCTGTCTTCATTCCCTATCGGCTGCCTTGCCTCTGCAGATGATACCACCCACCTAGGGGTATGCCTCCTGACAGTGCTGTGCTCAGTAATCTCGGTAGCGCATTTTGTAAATGCATCATGCTGTAGTGTGTTCATGTAGGTAGGCATAGGTTCGACTCCCGGCCCTTCCCTGTGTGTGTGTGAGGTGTGTGTGTGTGTGTTTCCAGCTGCCTCTGCAGATGAACATGCTTTTAGACGCTTCGCAACACATACCTTGGCTATTGTCAGCTATTCCCTTACGGATGATGTCACCCGCCTAGAAGTATGCCTCTGACAGCGCTGTGCTCAGTAATCTCGGTAGCGTGTTCTGTAAATGCATCATGCAGTAATGAGTTCATGTAGGTAGGCGTAGGTTCGACTCCCGGCCCTTCCCCGTGTGTGTGTGAGGTGTGTGTGTGTGTTTCCAGCTGCCTCTGCGGATGGACATGCTTTTAGATGCTTCACAACACATACCTTGGCTATTGCCAGCTATTCCCTTACGGATGATGTCACCCGCCTAGAAGTATGCCTCTGACAGCGCTGTGCTCAATAATCTCGGTAGCGCGTTCTGTAAATGCATCATGCTGTAGTAAGTTCATGTAGGTAGGCGTAGGTTTGACTCCCGGCCCTTCCCCATGTGTGTGAGGTGTGTGTGTGTGTGTGTGTGTGTGTTTCCAGCTGCCTCTGCAGACGAACATGCTTTTAGACGCTTCGCAACACATACCTTGGCTATTGCCAGCTATTCCCTTACGGATGATGTCACCTGCCTAGAAGTATGCCTCTGACAGCGCTGTGCTCAGTAATCTCGGTAGCACGTTCTGTAAATGCATCATGCTGTAGTGAGTACATGTAGGTAGGCGTAGGTTCGACTCCCGGCCCTTCCCCGTGAGGTGTGTGTGTGTGTGTGTGTTTCCAGCTGCCTCTGCGGATGAACATGCTTTTAGACGCTTCGCAACACATACCTTGGCTATTGCCAGCTATTCCCTTACAGATGATGTCACCCGCCTAGAAGTATGCCTCTGACAGCGCTGTGCTCAGTAATCTCGGTAGCGCATTCTGTAAATGCATCATGCTGTAGTGAGTTCATGTAGGTAGGCGTAGGTTCGACTCCCGGCCATTAGTATGTGTTCCACAGGTCGCCCATTTGTTCCGCAGTATGGAAGCGAGTGATCCCCATTTTGGTGCTGGCAGATTGAGTGCTGTGTACGCCGGTATTCGCACGGCGGTCTGACTTTGTATGGGGAGTGTCTACTGTAGTCCCTATCTGTATTTCCTGTGTTATGCCTTACTACAGCTGTGTAATTTCACCAGGTTTGCAGTTATGGGTGCCATCTTGGGCGTACGCTTGTCCATCCATGGGAATTGCCTACTGGACACTGGTATAGGGCTGTACACATTTCACACCTGCATTTAGCATTCTCCGGTGAATGCTTTGCATTATTAGTGGGGAGTAAGGCATGTGCTATACCCACATCCCTCCCACGGGGCGGGACAACGGATTATCTGCCAAACAACACCGAGCCCCATTTCTGCATACCCAGGATCCCATGGCTGCAACCCTCAACGGTACCCATTACACATCCTTCATGTGTGCGGGACTGGGATGTGGACGCACTTCTATGGACTCGACAATCTGGGGATTTCTGTTCATATGTCCTGCATTTCATGGACACTTGTCATCAACCTTAAACACGCTGGTGGTGCATATGTCTAGCTGTGCCGTAGTCACGGCTGTTCACTCCTTCAAGGTCGCTCGATCGCAGCTGGTAGATGTGGCGTACGGATCAATTTTTGGGGTCTTACAATGGAGACTAATATGCATATGTAAAGTGTAGAACTTGTTGGACTGTGTCCATCTGGCCAGTGGTTTTGACTGCTGCTGTATGTTCCCCAATCTCAGATGTCTGTTTGACTACACATATTATGCAGTGCTACGAAAACCAGGTTTTTCTGAAATGAACCCAAATGGTGTAAATCCAATGATGCAGGTTAGCAACTGGTTTAAATAATCCTCAGAAGTCCCAATGGGAAATATCCACCACTGTATTGTCAAAGCTAACACCACCAAAACATGTAGATCCTACTAATTCATTGAAGGATGTTCTTTATAAGTGGGAATGCCATAGTTTAACCATCCTATGACCTTCCTAGTTGACGTTGTTGGTGTGCCATTAGTATGTGTTCCACAGGTCGCCCATTTGTTCCGCAGTATGGAAGCGAGTGATCCCCATTTTCTTGCTGGCAGATTGGGTGCTGTGTACGCCGGTATTCACACGGTGGTCTGACTTTGTATGGGGAGTGTCTACTGTAGTCCCTATCTGTATTCCCTGTGTTATGCCTTACTGCAGCTGTGTAATTCCACCAGGTTTGCAGTTATGGGTGCCATCTTGGTCGTACGCTTGTCAATCCATGGGAATTGCCTACTGGACACTGGTATGGGGCTGTACACATTTCACACCTGCATTTAGCATTATCCGGTGGATGCTTTGCATTATTAGTGGGGAGTAAGGCATGTGCTACACCCACATCCCTCCCATGGGGCGGGACAACGGATTATCTGCCAAACAACACCGAGCCCCATTTCTGCATACCCAGGATCCCATGGCTGCAACACTCGATGGTACCCATTACACATCCTTCATGTGTGCGAGGCTGGGATGTGGACGCACTTCTATGGACTCGAAAATCTGGGGATTTCTGTTCATATGTTCTGCATTTCATGGACACTTGTCATCAACCTTAAACATGCTGGTGGTGCATATGCCTAGCTGTGCCGTAGTCACGGCTGTCGCTTCTTCTGGTAGAATGATAACAGCTGTATGATATTCCGCACGGATCAATTTTTGGGTCCTACAATGGACACCAATGTGCATATGTAAAGTGTAGAACTTGTTGGACTGTGTCCATCTGGCCAGTGGTTTTGACTGCTGCTGTATGTTCCCCAATCGCGGATGTCTGTTTGACTACCCATATTATGTAGTGCTACGAAATCCAGGTTTTTCAAAACTGAAACCAAATGGTGTACATCCAAAGATGCAGGTTAGCAACTGCTTTAAATAATCATCAGAAGTCACAATAGGAAATATCCACCACTGTATTGTCAAAATAACACCACCATAACATGTAGATCCTATTAATTCATTGAAGGATGTTCTTTATAAGTGGGAACGCCATAGTTTAACCATCTTATGACCTTCCTAGTTGATGTTGTTGGTGTGCCATTAGTATGTGTTCCACAGGTCGCCCATTTGTTCCGCAGTATGGAAGCGAGTGATCCCCATTTTCTTGCTGGCAGATTGAGTGCTGTGTACAACGGTATTCGCACGGTCTGACTTTGTATGGGGAGTGTCTACTGTAGTCCCTATCTGTATTTCCTGTGTTATGCCTTACTGCAGCTGTGTAATTCCACCAGGTTTGCAGTTATGGGTGCCATCTTGGTCGTACGCTTGTCCATCCATGGGAATTGCCTACTGGACACTGGTACAGGGCTGTACACATTTCACACCTGCATTTAGCATTATCCGGTGGATGCTTTGCATTATTAGTGGGGAGTAAGGCATGTGCTACACCCACATCCCTCCCACGGGGCGGGACAACGGATTATCTGCCAAACAACACCGAGCCCCATTTCTGCATACCCAGGATCCCATGGCTGCAACACTCGACGGTACCCATTACACATCCTTCATGTGTGAGGGACTGGGATGTGGACGCACTTCTATGGACTCGAAACTCTGGGGATTTCTGTTCATATGTCCTGCATTTCATGGACACTTGTCATCAACCTTAAACACGCTGGTGGTGCATATGTCTAGCTCTGCCGTAGTCACGGCTGTCGCTTCTTCTGGTAGAATGATAACAGCTGTATGATATTCCATACGGATCAATTTTTGGGTCCTACAATGGACACCAATGTGCATATGTAAAGTGTAGAACTTGTTGGACTGTGTCCATCTGGCCAGTGGTTTTGACTGATCTTCCTAGTTGACGTTGTTGGTGTGCCATTAGTATGTGTTCCACAGGTCGCCCATTTGTTCCGCAGTATGGCAGCGAGTGATCCCCATTTTGGTGCTGGCAGATTGAGTGCTGTGTACGCCGGTATTCGCACGGCGGTCTGACTTTGTATGGGGAGTGTCTACTGTAGTCCCTATCTGTATTTCCTGTGTTATGCCTTACTGCAGCTGTGTAATTCCACCAGGTTTGCAGTTATGGGTGCCATCTTGGTCGTACGCTTGTCCATCCATGGGAATTGCCTACTGGACACTGGTATAGGGCTGTACACATTTCACACCTGCATTTAGCATTATCCGGTGGATGCTTTGCATTATTAGTGGGAGTAAGGCATGTGCTATACCCACATCCCTCCCACGGGGCGGGACAACGGATTATCTGCCAAACAACACCGAGCCCCATTTCTGCATACCCACGATCCCATGGCTGCAACCCTTGACGGTACCCATTACACATCCTTCATGTGTGCGGGACTGGGATGTGGACGCACTTCTATGGACTCGACAATCTGGGGATTTCTGTTCATATGTCCTGCATTTCATGGACACTTGTCATCAACCTTAAACACGCTGGTGGTGCATATGTCTAGCTGTGCCGTAGTCACGGTTGTCGCTTCTTCTGGGTGGAACGGTAGCAGCTGGATGATATTGCGTACTCCTACAATGGACACCAATGTGCATATGTAAAGTGTAGAACTTGTTGGACTGTGTCCATCTGGCCAGTGGTTTTGACTGCTGCTGTATGTTCCCCAATCGCGGATGTCTGTTTGACTACCCATATTATGTAGTGCTACGAAAACCAGGTTTTTCAAAACTGAAACCAAATGGTGTACATCCAAAGATGCAGGTTAGCAACTGCTTTAAATAATCCTTAGAAGTCCCAATAGGAAAGAATCGCCACTTTATTGTCAAAATAACACCACCAAAACAAGTAGATCACGAGCACTTTCGCCCGGTCTTACCGGGCATTTTCAAGTGTAAGTAGCTAAAACAATAACTAAATAAATAATAATGAATAATTTAATAATAAAAATAATAATGTTATTTGGACAATAGCTTCTGCTATTGGCATACAATGCTGTGGGTGGTGCCGGTTACCATACATATGGCTTTCTCAAAAGCCGACTTCACACTTCTAAACACTAGTGTGGTCTCCTTTAAGGCCCCTGAGCCAGTGGTAAACATTACTCAAGCCACTGAATCACTTACATATGCTTTCTACCAGCACCTACAGGACTGCATGGATCAGGCAATCCCTTACACAACTGTGAGTCTTTGTACCAATGCCAAGCATCCAGTCTGGTGTACCCCAGCCATACACAAGCTCTACAATGAAAGGAGGTAGCTACTACAAGACAGAGCAGAATCCTTGTAAGGTATGACACCCTTGCTCATTATATGTGAAGAACTACAAGCTCTCATGACATCATCCAGGGCAAATCCGACAGATATATCACCAAGGACTCGACAGACAATCATACGGCCTTCTTTAGCTATGTTGGACACCTGGGAGGACACTCCCAGATATGCTCGGACTGGGTTCAGAATGATGTGAAGTTTACTGAACATACACACATTGCCAACATACTGGCTGACAGGTTCGGTGCAAACAACCCCCCCACCCACATGAAGAGATGTCTGTACCAGAGGATTGTGGCCCCCAAAACTTCTGTAACACACAGGTGGGACATGCTCTCTCCAAGGCAGTGAACACAGCATCCATGGGACCAGATGGTGTCCCGGCTGTGTACTCCACAAACTCATTGAGGAATTAGACCCACAGTTAGGACAGCTGTATAATCTTAGCCTCACCTCAGGTAACGTACCCAAGTTGTGGTGCACGGCGACTGTAGTCCCACTTCACAGGGGCAGTGCCTCCACTGACCCTGGTAATTACCGTCCCATTAGCTTGACAAGCCTTATCTGCAAAGCCATGGGGAAGGATCATAATGGAACTCATAGATGACGACATAGGGGACTTGCATACTTTGCATCCAACCCAGTTTGGCTTGGTCAAAGGCAGATCATGCATTTAAAACTTGGTTGACGTTTTAGGAACAGTCACCGAGGCCATTGATGAGGGTCAGGCAGTCCATACAGCCTACCTCGACCTGGCAAAGGCCATCAACATAATAACCCCCTCAGGTATCATTGATAAACCCATCGGCCTGGATGTGAACCCGTACATCGCAGGATGGGTTGCAAACTGGCTAGGTGACACAACCCACATGGTCATAGTTGCTGGCACCATGTCAGACTCACAGCTGGTCACAGGCGGTGTCCCATGGGGCTCAGTCCTGGGTCCACTCTTTTTCTGCATCTACATTTCCAAAGTACAAGCAAACACAGGGGGGTTATGGCTGACAATGTTTGCAGATGACTGCGAACTGGGTGCCATAGTGGGACGGACATCTGACACAGATATCCTTCAGAAGGGCCTCACAGATATGGATATCTGGTGCCAGGGACATGGCCTACAGCTAAATGCCGGGAAATGCATAGTCATACCCTCCGGGAAGAACATGGTTACCCCTAGCTGCCATATAGGTGGCAATCCACTGAGCACAGAAGGAGTTACCAGGGATCTGGGGACCCAGGTTGTCAGTCACCATTCGTTCGACACACACGTTGCTAACGTAGTTAGGTAGACCTTCTACATTGCACACCTGATCGTGCAGGGATTCACATCTAGATCAGGGGAGGTCATTGTCTCCTTGTACTCATCACTCATTAGACCTATGATTGAGTACATTGCCCTGTTCGGAAGGTATCTGACCCGACACCTGCAGCAGCTGGGAAGGCCCCATAGGTTCATCGTCAAACAGATGCAGGGTGTCAGGAATTTGTGTTATGCTGCCCGACTGACAGGACTCCTGCTCCATTCAGTCACATACCACTTGCTCAGTGGTGACCTGTGCCTGACATACAAGGCCATGTCGACCCATATTTGATGACTATGCTTCACCTAATGGATCTACATCCCTCAGAACCACAGGGGCAGGTGACGTGAACCTTGACACGGTCATTAATAGAATGTGTTGGAGGGACAGATTCATCACCCAGACACTCACTATGCTGTGGAACAACATCCCAGTACATGTGAGGCAGAGCACCTCGCTGGCCTTGTTCGAGGGATCTTGACCAATGGATGGGGATTGCAGATATACCCCAGGGATTACTTCATTGTCACTGCTTGACAGAGGTACAGCAATATAATAGGCATTGTTATCTTCGGACTGGAGGGTTGGCAAAGGCAACATAACTATGGGCTAGGGTTATAGCTGCCCTTGGGCAGATAGCCTACTATGTACCTATGGACCTATGAACCTATGTTCATAGTTTGTCCCATTCACACTTGTCTATCCCCTATCCTCATTTGTATGTGTATATTTCTGTGGCACATGATTGAACTATGTATTACCTGC
This sequence comes from Protopterus annectens, assembly GCF_019279795.1. NCBI lineage: Eukaryota > Metazoa > Chordata > Ceratodontiformes > Protopteridae > Protopterus > Protopterus annectens. The sequence goes on along the minus strand of NC_056741.1, from coordinate 656,131,430 downwards.
AGGTATGCTGTGTACAGTGCACATACGTCACGGTTGATTACAGTGTATCTGTGCACCTACCTCTGTGATACTGAGGACTACCGCACATCCTTCACAGCATTACATGCATATGTCCATACTATTATTCGTTGGCCTGTGGGGGGTTGTTAAGGCAACGGTTACACGTGTCCCTGTTTGTGCACGCGTCATGGTGGTCTTTGACCAGCCTCCGTTGCTATCGTGGGATGGACGGTAGTGTTGGTGTGTGTTTGGGATGTGTTTCCACTGCTGGTACATCTGTGGGGGGTGGGGTTGGCACATGTTCCTCTTTGCAGGGAGCCCCATCCTGGACATTTGCGTCATGCATCAACACTTTGCACATGCCATATGTCCTGTGCTATTCCCACAGTCGTGTATGCCTTCCTGCATTACTACTGCGTGTTACGGGCAGTTTGTATCTGGTACGCATGGCTATTATGTTGGATAGCTTGGCCTATTCCCATGCTATGACATACCCATTCATCCAGGCATATACATGTTATTACATCCTTTGCGTTGGCCGTGGGTGTTTGGCCATCCGGCAACGCTATTCTCAACGTGTGATGTCCCACCTTCACCTTCTGTGCATGTGGCACCCTGTTGGGGCGTCCTGCTTGGTGGGCAGATGTTCCGCCATATGTGTTGTGTTTGACATGTCTGCATAGCTAATCATCAGTATGGTGGCTGAACATACTGCCTTGTCCAGATGTGTACAGTTATGGGCACCGTGGTGTGTGCACGCCTATGGGATTTCGACAGGTCCATACCACATGCGGGATGTACACATTCTGCCGACACATTCACATGCAGCCATTTGGATATCTGTACCTGAGGTGGGATGTTAACATGTGGGGTACATATTTGCCCGCGTGGCACTGCCTAGGACAATACTTCTTACTACATTTCAGGTATACCCATTGTGTGTAGGTGTGCAGCTGCAAGGCTGCTAGCTGGGTTGGGTGCACGGTCATATATGGGTGCGGGTTACATGCTATGACGGGGCTGTTGTGTATTACATTTGCATGCATGGGTTCTGCTTCTGGATATTACGCTTAGGCATACGCCGTTCTATGTGTATGCGACGGGCACGTTGCTGGGTGTAGTACATGTTGCTATGCACATGTTTGTCTGTGTTTAGGGTATCTGGTTTCCTTCTTGTTGTTATATCAACACGGCTACCCGGCTGTGTACTCTCACTACTGCTGGTGACCATGCCCATGTGGCTACTTCTGTGTAGGTGCGGCGCTGACATGCTGCGGTACACCTTCACTGGGTATGCCCACTGACAGTGCATTGCGTGACGGACACGGTATTACGCGTATCCTTTGTTCCTTGGACGGGTACAATTTGGACTTCGTGGGTTAATGTTTGGTTCTCCGTTTTGTGTGAACGGGTACTATGTTGCATACTCTGCATACGTTTCATTATCCACGGACCCTGGCTGGTGCGGTTACTATTGCAGGCGGCCTGTGACAGTCAGCACTTTAGGTTGCTCATCGCCTGCCGGCTTGGCCACGCCTACGGGCGCATCCTATTTGGGTTCGCTCACGTGCCCTCTGCACGTGTCTGTGGTTGCGGCGCGCACTCATTACTATGCATATGGCGCTGCTACGCCGATTATACACTGCGCTGCCGGCGCAAGCCTTACACCGGCCTTGCGCCGAGCTTCATGAATCCCGGGGACTGTTTATGAACCAATAATGACAAAATCCCCATTTCAGGAAATTTCAAACAAAAAAGGCCACTCAAACCTGTTGTCTTTATAATCCACCAATATCTGTACTCCACAATTATGGCCACTTTGACATCACATCTGATTGCGATAAAATACATGGTCACAGTAAATTATTCCAATTTTTTTACATAAATGTATACTAGTCCTGCAAAGACAGACTAATGACTTTTTTAAATTTATCATCTCAGCAGGGTCAGACATTTTTATTCACACACGCACACACACACCCACACACACACATGCACATCTCCCAAACCCAGCAAATAGTTACATTGTTGTCTGCATCCTTCTCAGCTGTGTGCCAAAACATTAACAACAATAATAATGACTAAAGTCACTTATTTCAAATATTTCACATAGACACACAGCAGCCAAAGTATTACAACTTATTTCTCACACACATGCACACTAGAAAGACTGTTTAACAGTGACTTGATGATAAGAACATAAGGTATTTTCACCCACAAAGACCTTGTCCCCCCACCAGCAGTTATAGCCAATTTGTCAACTGTGTAGAAGAAATAAATTATATGTACTTTACTGACAGTTGTAGATGAACAACATGAGTTTGTATAAAGATTACTATCATCAGACTCTTAAGATCCAGTCAAGTGTAGCACAATTTAAATAGGAGTATTTATGTGAGTATAAGAAATATTAACTACCTGATAATATATGCTAAGACAATATGAGTAGTTTCTGAAAGCATCTGCGTAATTCCACATTAAAGAGAACTATTACTAACGTGAAGGTTGCTACTGGCAAACAACTTTGAATTTCAGTGCTTTCTGTATAAATATAGTGCCTGCTACCATTGACAAATAAATTGCCTGTTACATTAAAAATTTGGTATGGTGGTGATATTGCCATAACATTTCCTGAACTACATCAGCTATGCAATAAGGAATGGCTGGCAAACAATGACACTAGGTTCATTGTTAGTAGGTATGCAATTCTGGAGACCATTAAAGAGCTTAGCCCTAATTCCCAATTGCTCCAAAGCATTGCCTGATTAAGTGACTTCCTCGTTGTCACACAATAGGAAAATGAAGGTTGAAAGATTCAAAGCCTGTATCCTTGTCATAGGAAACAGCTTATTAACAAGTCAGAGCTTCAGCCCTCTAATCTAACTGACAAAGTAACAGTTTTTAAATAAATATTAAAATCCTTTGCTATCTGGTCCTGTAGAGAAGACTGTATCACAGTAACATGCAGCAATGACTACATAATGGATGTTGAAGATCAGGCGGGTCTGATCATCACTCCATATAATGCAGACAATATGACAGGACAAATGTTAACCCCTTTGCAGGTGCTGAGGGCTATAAAGAAGGTACTGCAAAAATATATTATTAAATGCCAACATGTTTTGACTATATTACACAATCCAGGCCTATTAATGAATTACTTCATTCTTTAGTGCAATGAATAAAGCAAAACAATTGTAGATGATATAAATGTTGCAGCAGCTTTTCTTCAACAATCTACAAGTCATGCAGAAATCAGAAATACTGCTGCAGGCAACATATTTTTTTACAGGGGGATTTACATGCTTGCAGGATACCTAAATCTCATTTTTGACCTCCCTGTGTCTTTTCTGTCATCAAGAATAGCTATCACATGGTAGAGATCTACCAAACTGATTAGATAATAATAATACTGTATTCTTGCAGCATACATTTCCAGGGTTAAAAGAGCAAGATCATGAGCAAATGAGGCCATATGCAAGGCAATGATTCAGGCAACTGCCAGCCACATCAATATCCAACTACTTGGCTCTCCCACTTTACAATTAACACAGTTCAAACTTGTCAGTGCACATTCTAGTTTTCTTCTTTACTTTTTCAATTTTATAGATAAATGAATTTCATTTAAAACTTTTATTTCAAATTTTACATAAAAAAATAGCTGTTTTAAAACAAAATAAACCAATCTCAGATTGAAAACAGACTTAGCATATGAAATCAGTTAACTTCTCCACCCTTGAAACTCACTTTTAATGAAATTACTGTAGATATGGAAATCCATTAAACTACAACAGGCTTGCTGGGTTTCATACTGAGATAGTATATAGTGAAGTACTAATAAGTCTATGTGAAGAGTGCAGAAATCCAAAAGACAGATGTGTAACATTTGTTACCAGCCTGGAATAACCCACTCCCTTTTCAGGATCAGTCCAGGAATACTGTCTAGCAAAGTAACTTGGCAGAGTCAGACAGAAGACAAATATAGGCTGATGGAATCAAGCCTTGTACTAGATGAAGCAGCTGTTTAACATCTAGTCTTACTCATCTGCACTAAGTGATAGACAAAGTACTCCAGCCCAAACACAAGGCATTTCACACACTTCTATCATAGGTTCGTACCAAGCTAACTGCCCTTTTGGGTCATTTCAAGCCTAGCCAATTACACCATGTGAGAATCAAACCCTGCACCTTGTGTCTACAAGGTAAACACCTTAACCTTATGCCATCCTCCCACAACTCATGACTGCAAAAAACAAGATAAAAATGTATTCATAGTTAGAATAGTAACATGAAATTCATCTGCGTGCTGTCAACTTTATTCATACTTATAAATAACACTCTGAAAATTCAATAAAATAATGAAACAAAGGATATTACCTAAAGAACATGACTGCTATGATAATGCTCCAGTTTATTGCAATCAATTTTTTTCCTTTGTACCATAACTACTCTGGTTCATATATAGTTACTAGGCTTGTAGTCCAGAGGGCCATTAAGGAGTCTATTGTAAACTTCCCATTGCCCCAAATATTGCCCAGTTAAGTGACTTGCTGAAGAACAGGGCATAAATATGAGGCAAAATCAGAGATGTTCTACAAAACTGGACTACTCTAAGTTACCTAAAAATGTTAACAGAACAACAGGTTTTGCATCAAAAAGTAAAACTATGAAACCCTATAACTGTCACTGAAAGACTATAATCCTCAATGATTTACAAAAATATAAAAAAGCTAAAAGGGCCTGGCAGTTGATGTGGAGCACTAAGGTTCTTGCCCCCCATACTTAAGGGTCAGGGTTTAACTCTGATCAATTCACTTAACTAGCTAGATTTCCCTAACTGAAGCATCACACACACACACACACACACACACACACACACACACACACACACACACACACACACATACACACACAGTCTTCTGTGCACTCACTTTCTGTCCTGAAGGTTCCCATGTGGTATTCTCTCTCTGCACATTTAAATATCTCATGTGTCTTAAGAAATGCACTGTTTATGTCTTGCAAAGTTTCTCCTCCTACAGTAGTGAACTTTTAAATCTCCTGCACTATTGTCTCTTGGGAGACACTGTTTCTGCTGCAAATCTCAGCACTAATTTAAATCTCTCATAAGATGTACATGCTGGTACTGATTGAGAGACATACTGTTTTTGCTACAAATCTCAGCACTGACTTTATATATATATATATATATATATATATATATATATATATATATATATATGCTGATTCCAAGGGTTTCTGGTTAGTATGATCTAAGTTAAGAAGGTGCACTCATTTTTTTAAACCAGGCTGGGCCACCTACCCACCACCAGGCCCCAGGCAGCTTCCTAAGTTGCCTTGTACTGGATCAGGCTTTGCTCACAAATATTTAATGACAAAATATTGACAAAAAATATCTAAACTCAAAAATATCTAAACACAAAATGACAAAAAAAAAATCTAAATACAAATGACAAAATTTAACCACATGTAAAATCAGTGTTTTTGCAGGGCACTTTCCATACCCCCTGTTAAATATATATCCCAACACGGAGGTTGCAGAAGAGTCAGGAAAGGCATAAACCATCATAAATTATTCATTCCTTAGTATAATTTAAATTTTGTCATTTATTATGTATTTAGATATTGTCAATATTTTGTTTTTAGATATTTGTAAGTTTAGATCTCTTTAAGAAGACCCATATAGATAAATATATTATACATATACATACACACACACACACACACAATCATATGTAGATAGATACATATACTCATACACATGCACATATACACACATACTATATATATATATATATATATATATATATATATATATATATATATATATATATTACCATACTTTCCTTGGCCAGCAGGTCCAGTCTCTGCCTCTTCACAGAAGTACATAAAAAAGTAACTGAATTGCACAAAAGCACTAAATAGCTCAATATTTGCATTACACAGACGCAGGTTTTTCACATATTTCACATTCACATCTCATTATCTCTTCAGTTGTATATGACTTTCTCAGACTGTTTCAAACTGCTGCACCTCAGCTTGACTTATGTCTGTGAATCATGGCTTAGCTGAGCTTAGACACAGCCAGTGCATATTCCCACCATGGGAAAGTGCAACAGCTATGAATACCACCCTTAATGTAGTAATCTACAGAATTCACTGCTAAGATGCAGAATTGTGTCATCAAATGACAAAGTGAGAAGTACACTTTTGTCAGAATCTGATTTAGCACTGGAAAGGCTACTAATGTGTATAGAGCAGCAGAGTTAATCAGTATTCATATGAAAGAGCTTGAAGAAGGCATGAATGAATAACATTAGAAAACTGTAAATGAGTAGTGTAAAGACAAATATAATATAAGAAATGCTTCAGACACTATGACAGCAAATAACGCCTCAATAATGCCTGAATCTGATGACATATTTGAAAGTGAAAAGCATTCAAATCAGAACCATTTTATTCTAGGGTGGTTATCAGTGTAATAAAAAAGCTATATCACACTCATAATTAAAAGTGTAGGAAAGTACACAGTTCAACCATTTCACTCAGGTATGCAAGTCAAGAAATGACAAACATAAACCTGCTTTGCAAGTGAGTGATGCAAATCAAGCTAATGGCTATGCCAAACTCTAATATGATAAATTACCTAAATGACCCAACAAATGCATAAAATTATCTGTCTGTGAATGCATTTAGTTAATCTGTTGAGAATGAGTACACACAGTTCCTTCACTGAGCTCAGAAACTGATCATTTTAATCATTGGACTGATAAGCTATTTATAAATGTTTCATCTTTTCCTTATATTGCTTTTTTGAGATAAGCAATAGCAGGGTCTTACTACCATAGTATGTACTCTAAACTCTGGTATGATCTAATATTCTGTTGAATTATAGATAAGAGGTAGATACTGACTGTTGTTGCTGTTGCCTGCATTTTGTTACCTTCTCTAATCTATTCTCTCCTTCTCACTTTTTCTTTTATGCAGAATTAACACATCACTATGTATGTGAAAAGGTCAGCACATACTGTATTCCATGAAGTGCTTCACACCCATGCTAAAGGGTACTACTATACATGCAAGGTAGCTCGAAGGCACTTTGGGGGTGCAGCATTATTTTCCTCTCTGTCTAAAGGCTAACCACATCCTGTGAACATGTTACACTACCATTTTAATGTCTGCTCTATTATTTTACTAATCTTGGGTATTTGTGCTAGGAGATAGGCTCCTAATTGAGGCACTAGCAGTGTCCTAATCTGGCAGTTTGTTTGTGTTATGCAGCTCTTTGCATTTCTTGCTTAAAACAAGGCATTTCTACTAAAGAGAGTTTAGCTGTGCTAATTTTATATAACAGCACAGTGAGCAATCTAAATTTTGTAACAAACTTACTTAAGGCTATGCGTACATCTTCTCGAGAGTGCCTTACTCAAACCTTTTTTACTTTAACTTTCCTGCTCATGCCTGAAAGCGTTGTTGGTCACTATAAAAGCCAGACTTGTTCTGGAGTGCTTGTGTTAAGTACTATACTGTGTAAACAGCGAGGTATGGGGTTCTATTCTCACTGCAGTCAATTGGTGTATGTGTGTGCATTGACTTTGAGAGAGCATTTTACACCAGCATGTGGGACACTGCTATTATCATCTTCTTCTCACCAGATACTGATAATGTCATCAGTTATAAAGTGTTATCAGTCACCATTAAAACCAAATTTGTTCTGTGGCACTTGCATTAAGTACTGTGCTTTGTAAGTAAGTAGGTAGGGGTTCTCTTCTCCCTACTGTCAACTATGTGTGTAGTCAGCACTCATGCTTGACAATTTTAGAATGATATGTGAGTCCATAGCTATGTCAAATCCTACTCTGAACATCTCATTGTAGAATGCAAAGATGATATCATTCTGTATAACATGCACTCTGACAGTATTCAAGGCAAACCTGTGCTATGGCAGTAACATTGACTATTGTGTTTGCAAGCTACTTTACCTACATATATAGGGATTCTAATCTGACAGCAGGTGGATTGTGTGTCTATACATAAACCTATCACTTTTCAGACAATTTTACACAGGGGTGTGACTCCACAGCCATGTCCTACTCTCCTCCTAACATGTTTTCCTCAGCATACAATGATGCTATCAGATTCCATAATGTGCAATGTGACAGTGTTACAGTCAGACATATGTGGTGTTGTGACTGTGATATTGCATGGCATTCATATTCTACACCTACACAGTTGTATTGTTACAATCAGGCCCAGTGTACTGGTGTGTGTGTGTGTGTGTGTGTGTGTGTGTGTGTGTGTGTGTGTGTGTGTGTGTGTGTGTGTGTGTGTGTGTGTGTGTGTGTGTGTGTGGTTGGTGGCAAATTATGGCCACTGTATGATCTTTGGAATCATTCTTCATTGCACTTCCACTTGGAAAAACTTTCACATAGCCCCATGCATACATCATTATCCTTTTTCCAGTGGCCACATGACATCCTTCCTGCAGAGGAGTGGAGGATATCCTCATGTAAAACATGCATACACACATAACAAAGCAGAGTGCTTCCATGAGCCTCTGCAAGCCATCTCAAGACCACTGCATGTGTGATTGCTAATTATGTCATGGTGTGGGCGACAGTGGCATGATACAATGCAATCAAAAAAGCATATACTTATGCACAATGGGCTTACTATCTTCCATAACATAGATATAGGGATTTTTTTACAGGGTATAATAATGGCTGGGATTTCACGTGATGTTGGCCTTTAGCCTAATAATGTTCCATGACCCTACGAACATTTGACATGTCAATGTTGCTATGACTGACACATGCTATATTGAGGTGTGGAGGTACAGTATGGCTAGAAAAGGATTTTGCAATCTGTGATGTAAACTAATGTATTTATGGCCATTGATGCCATTGCAGTACATGCTCCTTCTATAACAGCTGTAGTAATATGCCTCCTGAGAACTGTTGACATGGTATGATACACTGTTATGTATATTGTTGGCGTATTAGGACATGTGTTTTTGTAGTGGAGCAGAACTGCCTTCTACACAGTTCACATTCCACCATCACAGTTACACTTGCTGTATGGCATGGGTGTGCATGTGTCTACATACCATCATTAAATGTTCTGTGACTAATATCAATATAAATTCAAATTGTTTATATGGTCACCTAAGTCTTGTCTCATACAAATGGTCATTATGTTGTGATATACACAACCAGTGTATCACATGTTTTGATGCAATTGCAACCATGTGGAATTCATTTCACCCAAGGATTATTGAGGTGGTCAGCAGCACCATTATGTGACTATTAGCATTTGTGTCAGGAAATGTTCTGCATGAGCCACAGACAACTGATCGCTAATGTGCCCTGATATGACATCAGGCCGCTCAAATACAGCTTGCCTGTGTATCACATACAGGCATATGTTGCGCAAGTGATGTTATGTGACATTGGTACAGTGTGCGGAAAGTATGAAAGACCAAGGCTGCATGGAGATTTTGTCACAAATCATTTATTCCAATACATATGAAATGTTAAGTGGAATAGACAACTAAGCACAGATCTATGTGTGGAAGTCAGAAAACATACCCACCCAGAGGAAACAGGCAATCTGCTAGCTGACAGTTTCTCTCACATAGGTTCATAAGTAGGTACTAGGCTATCAGCCCAAGGGCTTCAGTAAGCCTAGCCAACAAGGTTCCTTGGCTTACGCCACCCAAGAAAGTTAATTTCATGTGCCCCTGTCGAGCAGTGCCACAGAAGTGATCCCCAGGGTGTATTTCCTATTTCCCATCTACTCATCAAGATTTTTCTTGAAGAGTGCTAATGAGGAACTTTGCTTGACATAGATGGGTAGCTTGTTCCAGAGTATAGGAAGTCTCTGGGACAGGAATCTATCCCTCCAGCATGCCCTGTTTATTGTGGTGACAAGGTTTATGTCCCTAGAGTGTGTAGCTCAGAGGGATTGGGATTTCTTTAGGTGTAGCATGTCCAACAGCTCTGGGTTTAACATAGCTTTATATGTTAGGCAGAGATCTCCTCAGAGTAGGAGATATGCTACAGAGTAAAGCTGGAGTTTTTTGAGACAGTCAGTGTAGGGTATCTGTTTGAGGCCAATAATCCTCTTTGTGAGGTACTTCTGTGGCCTTTCCAGCTGCTGCTGCAGATGTCTTGTGAGGTACATTCCAAAAGGGGCATTGTACTCTACAATGGGTCTAATGAGTGCCAAGTAGAGGGGAACAATGACCTCTTTTTTTCTGGATGAGAACTCTTTTGTGATTAGATGTGCCACACAGAAGGATTTCCTGACTACTGTGGTGATGTGATTATCAAAGGAGAGACTACTGTCCACCTGGGTCCCAAGGTCTCTTATCACACATTCAGCATTAAGTAGACTGCTGTTTATGTGGTAGTTCATGGGTGCAGACTTTTTACTAAAGGGGATGACAATGCACTTTTTGGCATTGAGCTTGAGGCCATGCTTCTGACACCAGGCATCTATCTCAGTGAGTCCCTTCTGTAAGATGTCCACATCATTTGGGGACTTGACTATGGCTCCTAGTTTGCAGTCATCTGTGAACTTCATTAGCCAGAGGCCTTCTGTGTTAGCCTGTACTTCAGAGAAGTAGATACCAAACAGGAGAGGTCCTAGGACTAAACCCTGTGGTACTGCACTTGTCACTGGTTTGAAGTCAGATTTGGAGTCTTGCACCACTGCCCATCAGCCAAAGTACACATGCAAACATTATTCAGTTTTTATTCTCAGCAGGGCAGCACATCTATGTGCTCTATATGGCTAATACAACAGAAGCAATGGGCCCTGACAACATTACAGGTTGGCTATAGAGTGATTTAAAATCTGACCTACCAGACACAGTTGGATCCATAAATCAACATAGCCTCCAGATAGCCTATGTTCCCATAGAAGGGTGTACAGCAATATGCATCCTTTTGACTCTGAGGAGGCCATCACCTGATGCATGGAGTTCTAAACCCATCCTGACTCTCCTAGTCTGTGAGGTAGGCAAAGGAGTTATCATAAATCTTCTATAAAAGGACACGGGTAATATCCCAATTGTATACTAAACCCACGTTTGATTTGTTCAGGCAACTTCATGTCTGTTACATCTGTTCACTGTCTTCAAAAAGTTACCAAGGCCATGATAATGACACTATCATCCTGTGTAACTTGAACTAGCCAAGAAACTTGATACAAATCAACAGTCAGGTATTAGAAACTGTCACAAATGGCCATAAACAACTATGTCCCCAAGTGGGCAGACAAATGGAACACATATGTGACAGAGAAATATATTTTAGTGTGTGAAGTCACCTCTATTGAGATCCAGTGACCAGGTCCATACCTCAGGTCTCTGTGCTAGGCCTTTCCCTGTCCATTATTTAAGTCTTAGACATCAAAACTGACTTACACATCCTTTCTCCAACCAGCTTTGTGGAGGACTGCAAATTGTGGACAATCACAGGATACAAGTGTGGCATTGGTATAATTCTTACAGTATCTACACACACAAAGGATTGATGCCACAGACATGGGGACACAGTAGATGAAGGAAACTCATGGGGGATTTGCTCCATTATGAACGTAAATACACAAGATAATTACAATATGGACAACACACCCCTATGAGTAGACCAAATGGTCTGTACATCTGTCAACTAGCCAGGATTGCTTATTATTTCTAATACAGGTGTAACAGTGTCGCTCCGAACACCTCCTGCAGATGTTACATTTTGAGGAAGGTGTGCTTGATTCACCTCAGAGATTGCTGATGAATCATAATAGTTGTACAAGTGTGTTCTTGCAGAACCATCTATGATCTCTCACAATCACATATGTTATGTGGAAGACATGGGATTACTAGTGGTATTATTCTGATATTGTCCCTGTTTGTGTGCTCTTCTGTCTACTATTGTCTGTGTGCTTGTTACTATGTGTCCCACTTGGTTGAGACCTGTGCTGACATTACATTCATATTCAGGCAACTCACTTGCACAGCCTCACAGCATGCACATAATCTCTATTGTATATACCATCCCTGATATATGTCCTGTCCATTGTTCATGTCAGGATACTTATATCACAAAGTATCAGCTCTATTGATATGCCACCTTGTGTGACAGTCACATAATATACAATAACAGCTCACTCCATACTGTATCATGTCAATATGTGACTAGTGCTCATGCTGTCACTGTCTTCATTGACGTGTACTCATGTGCTCTACGTTACCATTTTTCACCTGTCTTCCTCCCTTGTGCTCATTCTTACAATTCATCTGTGTTTCTTTTCAATATACACACTTCACCTGACTATTTATTTACAATGCAATCTATGTACCCTTACTGATCCTTTACGTAACTTTTATTCCACATGCCTGACACAGGTTTCCACAATACTCTGCACTGTATATACTTTAATGTAATGTGTTGGAACTATATACATTGCTTTATTAATAACCCTGGTAATCATTGTGGCATTCTGAGCAATCCCACAGACCTGGTTTGCCCGTAGGTAAACAGGTTTACATGACTGCTGCTCTCCATGTTGCTATACATGGTTTCCTGGCTGGCAACACTGTTGCTGGCCATGAAACTGTGCTTGTTAATGTTTAAATGCAGTGCGCAGCATGCATATGATATTAGTATTGCTGCTCACTGTGCAAACATGTAAACTCCATGTAGGATTAACATGAAGCCTACATGGAGTTTACTGAATCCCCAGGACAATCAGTCAAAGGAAAAAAAAATAAACATCACTTTGATAAAGAACTAACACACACATACACACCATCACTCACAAAACCTAACTATATCCTATGGTACATACAGAAAATAGTACAAACTATTTAATATACTTAAGATTTTACTATTCCAACAATACTTAGCATCCATGTCTTTCATGGATAGGGGCAAAAATGAAATGCCCATACATTTCATTGTTTTGCCTGCCTCTATGTTATTTGTATGAAAAATATAAGACCACAAGAATGTAAGACTAGGCTTCTTAAAGTCCTTACAAAAAACAGCGTAGGAAGTTGCTATGAACCTTTAAGTACCTTTTCACAAGCAGCTGTTAAACTCAACATCTGTGGGGATATCCAACCAAAGTCTAGTCAAACCTACTGTAACTCAAATACCATGCCAAATTATTGTGGCAGTGAACTAAAACATACCAACTAAATGCTAGAAGCATTTGTAACAAAACAGATGAGCGAAATGCAGGAGTACAATTTTATATATCAGACATCTTTATAATAATAGAAACCTGGATAAACCAACAATACTAAATTAACAAATCCTTCCCTTCGTAAGTCTGTGAATGATAACGAAGTTAGGCACATACGATAACGGACATTAGACTTGATAGAGTCAAAAGAAAAGCAAGATATCGAGAGACACTTATGACTTTAAAAATAACAATGTTTTTACTTGGCCGAGATTTCAAGACAGTAGGGACAGAATGAATAATGCTGGTTCTGCCAGCAGATATGAGAAAACACCGATTTTATCGGCTAATGGACTTGACTCTGGAACTAGTATTGTGAATAATGTGAATGTTTTAGACAGTAATGTATGTACTACTAATAACAATGTTTGTGATGTAGTGCATCCATTAGACACTGTTACTGGCCCTATAGTGCCACCTGTTATGGATGAATCCATTTCTGTCAGTAAGGGCTTAATAGATCCCAATAGTAACAATATAGGGCGAGCTTTAAGTGATGAAATGGTGGTGAGAAGGAAGATACATATGATAGATGATACTACACCCCATCCCAATGGTCAGACCACTTATACCCCTTTCCCCATAGCACAACAACAACGTGCAGGGAGGGACAGGTCCATGAGCAGGCCCGACCCTAAAGAAAATGTGGGAAAGAACAGTGATTCATTGATAATTAATATTTCTAGTAGGTCATTAACCACATATGAAGAACAAGTCCTTAACAAAGGACTAAGCTTTATTCCGACTAGTAATGCAGATATGGTTGATTCCATTATTGATATCAACACATTTGTTAGGAATATACAATTAAAGTTAGACTTCGGAAAAGGAAATGCATTGAGTACCAATAGTGGTTTTCGTTTGAATAGTTCATATGTACCTCAATTGCATCCTTTGCTGGATGTGTTCTCTAAGTTAGTTGAGAATGAGATTTATTTATATTATGAAGAAGGTAATAGACCTAGATATACGTCTAATTTGAGTTTTAGACAAAGACAAGCTCTAAACACGTTGATAGCAGATTTCTATAGTGGTGATGGACAGATACTATGGAAGAACTTTTAAAGGAAGATACATTTTACCAACAATTTGATATGACTAGAATCACAGAAATGGTCTTTAGTGTGTATTTTATGCTAGATGACTTGATTACATCTAACATGATATCCAAAGACCTTTATGATTATTTGAAGGTCAACAACCCCAGAATACCTATGATACAAGGCCTTCCTAAGGTGCATAAGTCACACATTAAACCACCCATGAGACCTATAGTTGCAGGCCAGGGTTGGTTAACAGAACCAATGTCAGTATATATAGAACATTTTGTATGGCCCTTGGTAGATATGGTCCCTCACATCCTCAAGGACAGCAAGCAATTTTTACTAGAATTATACAGTTATTTAAAACAGATGACTGACTCCAGTGAATATTTATTGGTCACCCTCGACGTGGTGAATCTCTTTACCATGATTCCCAATGAATTAGGGGTCATGTATTTGCAACGTTTTTTGCATGCTTGTTCTACGTTCTCTGATGAGAAAATAGACATGCTATGCCTATTTATGGAGACTATCCTACAGAATAATGTCTTTATTTTTGGTGAATCCACATATATAGATAATAGCTTATAGTGATGGCCCAAAGGGAGGAGGAATTCCTTTTTCAGACTAGTGACTATAAAGACAATGTGGGTTGTTATAAGAGGTTTGTGGATGACCTCTTTTTTATTTGGCATGGGAACATAGAACATTTGCTGTCGTTTGTTGATAGGATTAATGACTCTAGTAGTTTCTTGAAGTTTACTTTATGCTATTCCTTAGAATCTATTAACTTTTTGGATGTGTGTATATATAAATTGAATAGTGGGTTGTTGAACACGTGCATACATAGGAAGCTTTGTTATAAGAATACTTTCCTCCACCGCCAGAGTATGCATCCCAGGTACGTTTTTGACAATGTGTTAAAAGGTCAACTAATGAGAGCCTCCAGACTGAACCCTAGTAATGATGGTTATCATGAAGAGTCAGCTAAACTAAGGGAAATGTTCTGTGAGAGAGGATACTCCAGTGAAGCATTTGATGAAACGGCACGGGAAGTTAACAATTTGAGACACACCACTGCTAAACCATATTTCTCTGAAGGCATTGAGTTAGGGAATGCCGTTAGGACTGATATTTCACAAGTACTGAGAGCCCCTTTGTTCTACACCAAGGATGCTATACATTTTAGAGATTTTTTGACCAAGCATTGGCAGGTACTCCAACTAGATCATGACCTAAGTGAACTAGTGGGTCCTGAGCCTAGTCGTATATAAGAATAAGTCAAACCTTAAGAACATGTTATGTCATAGGAACATATTTGATGCAAGGGCTAAACACAGTGTCTTTGATTACAATAAGAGACCCTGTGGTAGATGTAATCAATGTGTGGCTATCGACACTAGTACCACCTTCCTAAATCCTAACAACAATTTTATGTATAATTTCAACACAGGGACCAATTGTATGAGCAAGAATGTTATATATCTAGCCAAATGTCAGGCCTGTACTTCTTATTATAAAGGCAAAACGAACAGGACCCTTAAGGAAAGGATAATGGAGCATTCGTATCACATCAGAATTGGTTCTGATACTAATGCCTTGGCTAAACATGTTAAACATTCAGGAGCCCATCATACTTTTTTGTTTCTAGTGATACAAGAGGTGTTTGAGAGCAATAGAGGAGGTGATTTGGTAAATTATACTTTGGAATGTGAGATGAGGTGGATAATAAGGTGTAAGGCAGATCAACCACCTGGCCTTAATGAGAGGGTTAATATAAGACCCATTTTGTGGAAAAGGAGATGTTTTAGGCCCAAGGTATGATTTGAGAGAGATATATCACACCTTTATACACCTTATGGTGTGATTCATCTGGTGGTCGTTAGATTTGCCATCTTATTGTCCTTTGCCCACATTTGGACATTCTAGGTCATCCCCTGGGTTTAACCCTACATTTGTCTTTCTACCCCTTTTATTTTTGTATATTTGTAGTCATCCCCAGACTAGTCTTCTTTCATATACATTTACATTTGTTAATTTTATGTCCGTCAGTATATAGATGTTAGGTTTGTCTAGTTTCTGTTTATATTCATGCACACTTTATAGACTTTTGTCTTTGGTCTATACCTTCAGATTTTATATATTTTACATTATAAACATACATAGCTCCTTAGAACACTGTATTTATGTTCTTATGCTTACAGCTAGATGGCTTTTATATAATCCCCTTTTTTTATCTTTTATATTAATTACATTTTTTGCACAGGTACATATAGTATGGATATTATAGAAATAATTTTTTGTGTGTTGGTTGCAGGCTATGTATTTCATTCCATTTATTTTCTAAGGCAATATATTGCTTTTATGTGTTTTTAATTAAGTATTCATTGTAATGCTTGTTGAATTTAAATTTTTTACGTAGTGTTATCATCCAATAGGATTGATTGTGTCAGTATATATACTATTGCGCTTTATTGTATTTGTACGTCTGATGAAGCCTTAACGTTTGTGTAATAAAATTTTATCAGATCTGTCCTACAGTATCTATTTTTATTGAGTTACTTCTACGGTTGCTTTTGGAAGAATTTATCCTTGGATTCTAACTGCATACTGGACATTTTCCGCCATTTAACCCTGTACTCCTTGGTATACATCATTTTTCTTTTTTATTTATCAGGGTTTGAGCTCCGTTGGCTTGGTGTGCTCGTTTACGTGTTCCTTAACTCAATTAATCTCTTAATTCATTAGATTTGATAAAGTTACAGGTAAACAGAGGGCCGGATTTATTAACAGCCATACGAGGTGCAGCTATCATGTTGGTGATGAGCTGCACTGTACTATTTGGTGTGCGTTAAGCAGGCCTACATGATGTGTAGAGCCACCAAACAGAGGGAAACCACAGAATATGCTAATGAAAGCATAAAGAGTGGAAGTAAATGGGAATTAACTGGTCCAACATAGCAGATAGTGCTTCAGGATGCTATAAAGCACTCATATGCACTCAAGTGTAGCCTTTTGCCTTGTACACCAAAACTCTTAGGAAAAAAAAGAGGGTTAGAGGGTTGCTGCTGCTACTATAATGCTGTATGTGCAACAGGTTTTAACTCAGGGTGCTGCTGCGGCTGCCAAACCTCAAGCAAGAAGAAGGGTGTTTAGACTCTGTTTGACTTATCTAGGACTGTATGACACAGAAATTGTGGAGAGATGCAGGGTGGACTGGGGAACACTGAGGGAAGTATGCAACCTCTCCCACTCCTACTTCAGACCCCAGGGAAATCATGGTAACTCAAGGCTGACACTAAAGAAGGGATTGTGTGCAAGTAAGAAACACATGTATCTATCGGAGAATAAAGTGTTCAGGGACAGTAACAATTGATGTATAGCACTCAACAGTACTGTTTAAATAGTTTGCATGTGCGTGAGGTGGTATGAGCAAGTTAAGATTTTTTTCTATGTAAGTGTGCCTGCAAGACCACAATCAAATACTGTACTAGCACTACATCCTGGCATCTTGGAGGTGTAAGCTATGCAAGGTACAGTAGACTGGTCAGATCACCACTGCCAGGAGTTGCATTGCTACTTCCATGGCCCTGGCTAGAAGTCAGATTGCTACCTGAATGTGAGCGATGTCTGTTGGATGAGCTCCCATCATGACTAAATCCAGGACCATGACCCTGTGGCCTAACGTGTCTTGGTGTGGTACCACAATCAACTCATGGAGCAGTGGATGTAGTGTAACTATGGGAGCAGGATATTACATGGCCATGTCTGCTAACATCAGAAGATGTAGCTACTCTACAGGCACATGGATGCTCACCATTCTCCAACAGATGTTCCATCACAGATGCTGCCCTACCCAGTGTGTCAGTCATCTGTTGAAGGAGTTGCCGTCATGGTTCAGGAAATCACTCACATCAGAATGCATGACATTTAGTAGTCGCACAATCTCTTCCAAGGTGGTGGTAGATCATGCTTGTGCCTCCACTATGGCCCTACACATACATCTGGGAGCACCTAATGGCCCATCAGCATCAGGAAGGCAGTGGACAGTAGGCCTCTTCTGAGCACCCCCACCAACCCTCCCATCTGGCACCATTCTCATATGATGTCTGCCAGAAGAAGCAACTGGCTGTGCAAGTGGAGTAACCACACTGGCCTGATCAACTGTGTCATCCTCAACTTGTCCTATACCAGGGGTCTATGTGGGTAAGCGTTGGCATACTGACTGTGTCCAAAATATGGGCAGGGGGTGTAGGACCCACAACTTCAGTGTTAGACTGACCCTCTGCATCCCCAGACTTTGCCTCTTCATTACTACCATCATTGTCAGAGGCTACCGATACTCCAACATCAGATAATAGTAGTTTCACAGTGCAACTCTCAGGATCAATAATGATAACAAGCAATGCAGGCAACAAAAAGAAAAAGGGGGAATAAAATGCATCACATATTTTCCTAACAGAAAAAGTATGTTAAACTTTAGCAAATGCTAAATCAATATAAACTTTACTCTCATACAGACGTAAATCTACCTTATATATAGTAATAACAATAACCAACTGTGTGCTTACTATGTGCAGGTGGGCTTGCAGCCTGCAATCCAGAAGTGCATGTATGTGAGAAATGGAAAGGAAAGAAGTCTGCTAAGTATCACATTGAAAATCAAAGAAGAAAAAGAGAATAATCCCCTTCACAAGTGCAGATTAAAAATGTTCTCATACAAAAATGTAGTGAACAGTTGGATTCCCCCACCCCCAAAACACCCACCACTATTTCTCTATGATTGTAGTCTGACTCACATTTATTTGCTGTCTCTCTCTCTCTCTCTCGGTACATATGTATATCAGACACATATGACATATGCATATAAAGATATAACAGTGACGCTTCCATTTTGCTTACCTGGAAAGCCTCTTGTGACAGTCTGGGTCTGTCATCCACATTTGCACTAACATCAAGTATTGATTGTGAACCATGTACTGAGCTATCTGGATCTCTGACAGTGAACAGGAACTACTCTGTGTCAGTTAGTGGTTGTTCAGTAGCAGGACCCCACCCCCATAGCCACCTCTTCTTGGGCAATTGCAGCCACCCTACAGCAGGCACATGTGATCATGTCACTTGCCTAGTGTTATATGTGTAAGTTCTCTCATACCCTCTGACACCATTAATATCATTGATTACCTGCTACCATATCCTGCCTGGGGAGATTGGTCACCTCTACCTCTCCCTAATAGAAAAGCTCCATGGTGACATAAGGCCTGAATAATGACCTAATTTTTATGCATCACTATATGGTGGCTTGTGGGGTACAGATTTCTTCTTGGGTGCCATATCCTTGTATGAGATGAAACAGAAAACAGACAGACATAGTTACATAATTACATATAGAATACACAAACTGTATGGCTGTGAGCTTAATTATGTGTGACTGCATGCATCCAACATGCACACAGCAGTTTAAAAGTTAATGCTCCCTATGACTAAATACAAGTTAGGACAGGCCCCCCCCCCCAAAAAAAAAATAAAATTTTCAAAATCCAGTATCAACAATGATCCATAACACTTCTGTAATGCAGATAATACAGGTTAACTATGTAACATGTTGCAGAATTAACAATAACAATTAAAAATGTAGCAGTACAAATGTAAGACACAACTATTATAACTGCCATCTCTACTGCTATTGATGTCAGTCAGGTAGAAAATCCACAAACAGAGCACATTTTTCTTTTTATGCTAACACAGGTAAAAATGTCAGACCTTCCTACAAAGTTAGAATACACTCATTTGCCATAACTGTGTAAACATCAAATCAAATGCAAACTAAAAAATAATTCACATAGCATTCTGTAGAATATTTTATGTAATGCAGACATGCCTATTCCAAAAGAAAGGGATAAAAGAAAAAACAATTAAGATAAAAATAAAGTTTTTCAGAAGTCAGTGCAATTCACCTTATAATGTTAAACTAAAAACATTATGTAAGAAATAGCAACATACTGTGACAATACAGCAGTGGAGAAAAATTAATTTTCCAAAAGTTGTATTTTTTTTGAGCTCTCTGGATCATAATGGTCTGCCCAGTATGATACAATGGCATTAGCTACACAATTACATTTATTTAGTGCAGAATCAGCTCTGTTAGTACTGTGAGTATGTAAATTAGGTTTTAAATCATTAGCATTCCTGATTACCACAATCTGCACTAAGTGTAGAAAATGTAAACATAAGGGAAGGACCTACATGCTTACAGTAAAATGAAGAACTGGCCAGCACAACTACAGGTAAAAAACAGACTGTTTAATTCGGTAAGCTCTTTCACATCAAATAGATGCTTCATCAGACCATAAGGCTAAAGTAAAACAGTAAGCATTTAAATACCATTAAAAACCTAATCAAACAATTAAACACTAAAACAATTAGATAATCAATGATGCAGGGGGGGAGTGGGATTATAAAACAGGTTTCAATGGTACCATACCATTCAGCCCAGTGTTCTTATTTACTTGTAATAAAAAGATCCATCTCATCTCTGCTTGTTCATTTTTATTAAACAGATCTCCACCTCTCAAATCATCAAAAACAGTCTGTAAGACTAACAATTTAAATAAATGTGCAGAACCGCACAGTTCACTGTGCGTAACAACCACATCACCACAACAGTCAGGAAATCCTTCTATGTGGCACACCTCATCACTAAAGACTTTTCATCCAGAAAAAAGGAGTTCATTGTCCCACTGTACTCATCCCTCATTAGACCCATTATAGAATACAATGCCCCGTTTGGTATGCACCTCTCAAGACATCTGCAACAACTGGAAAGGCCGCAGAAATACCTCACTAAAAGAATCACAGGCCTAAAGCAGATGACCTATGCTGACAGTCTAAAAAAACTCCACCTCTACTCTGTCACATATCATCTACTCAGAGGCAATCTGTGCTTGACATACAAGGCCATGTCAAACCCAGAGCTGTTGGACATGCTACACTTAAAGAAATCCCCATCCCTCAGAGACACATGCTCCAGGGATCTAAACCTTGTCATCACAATGAACAAAACATGCTGGAGGGATAGGCTCCTAACCCAGAGACTCCCCAGACTCTGGAATAAACTTCCTATACATGTCAAGCACAGCATCTCTTTGGCCCTCTTCAAAAGGAACCTTGATGATTGGATGTGAGATAGGAAATTCACCCTGGGGATCATGTCAGTCACCCTGCTAGACAGGGGCCAGGGAAGTAAATACTGTGGGAAGAAATAGCCAGGGAATTGTTATGGCTAGGCTTGGATAGGACCTAGGGCCAATAGCCTAGTACCAACCTATTAACCTATTTGTCACATGTTTTCTCCATATGTCATACATATTCTATAGGATGTGCTTCTTAATAGCATGGTTGTTCTTCCTCATGTAAAAGCAGGGACACAAATTACATCTAGTTAAATGTACTATATTCTTAGTGGTGCAATCAGCATGTGTCATTAAATTGTAACAAATCCCAGTAATTGGATGAATAAAAGATGTAGACGCAACAATTTGCTCACAAGTCTTGCAACACCCACAGGGAAAAGTACTGATAACCTGCTCTAGTGTATTATAATTAGAGGCTGGTCTCTTATAGCAAAGCTGTCTCTTAACCAATTTCTTATTTTTGAAGGTAGATCTTGGTTCTAACCCTACTATTGATTTCAGTTTCTCATTGGCTATTAAAATAGGCCAATTATTTCTTATTGTATCATAAACTAAATGAATATATCTAGAGTATGTTACAGGAATCTTATCCCACATTCTGATGAAACATCTATGAAAACCACTAATCAGGTCATCCTGAGTGTACTCTTCACCCTTAAATGGCAGTCTTCTCTTGTGGTGCTTGTGACTAATGCAGTACTCTCTAGAATATGTAACAGGATAGGTAGGAAGTTTGATGCCCAACATGGAAGACTGTGTGTGTGTGTGTGTGTGTGTGTGTGTGTGTGTGTGTGTGTGTGTGTGTGTGTGTGTGTGTAACATTTGATGCCATATCTACTTCTGCTGGGAATAATACATATAACTGTTCACACAGCTCCTGTATCCCATTTTTTACTGAAACATCCTCTATGAAATGCCCTGATGAGGTCATCCTCTCAAAAGAGAACTCTCTACCCTTAAGAGTCAAACTTTGCCTGTGCTGCTTGCAAGTAATACAGTGATTTTTACATTGTGTAACTTGATAGGTAAGATGTTCAATGCTCAACATAGGAAACGTATGTGTTTATACACTGAAAAGCAACATTAAGATGTGCTGGCCAGCCTTAATGATATTTCTTTTGTGGGGACTTTCTCTCCATTTAATTAATGATTGCTACAAGATGCAATGCAGCCAGTGTGGAGAGGAAGGACACATGGCAAAAAAGTATGTAACTGAATGCAGGTTCTGCAACAAAAGGAACACTTTTGGATAGAGAATCAAGAGTAAATAGTAAATAATGAAAAATAAGAAGAAATAGAAGAAAACATGCACAAGGAAGGACAACAGGAGGCTGGGGAGAGGTAGAACTTGGTAAAGAAGAAACTGTACAAGAAGAAGCAAATATGTAGGGCAAAAAAGATTAAAGAGGCTGCACATAGCAAGACAGGTCAGGAGAAGGGATTGACACCATTTTTGTTGTAGACAGAGTAAAATCTGATTCTGATGATCAAGCATTATGTGCACATATACCCAGGAAAAATATTCACTAGGGAAAAGAGTACAATTAAGAAAAAGAAAATTTAAAAATGTTTCCCCTAAACTTAAAAGGAAGGAAAAACAACAATTTTAGAGTCCTTTCAGTAAATGTGAACAGTATTATTAATTCTGTAAGTAGGACAGGCATGGTGACAAATGTGATGTGGATATTGCTTTCTATTTCAGGATTTAAGATTCCTGACAAGTAAAGAAAGACTGCAAACAGAAAAATTGTAGGGTGGAAATATAATATGGAACTTAGGAAGTGAAAGTTGTTCTGGAGTAACTGTGTTAGTAAAAACAGTGAAAACACTAGATGTAATGTTGGTAAGCATAACATGCTTATAGAATTATAACATCATATGCATATATAACTAGCAAGGAAAGAGAGAACCCATTTAATCAAATATTAAACTATGTGATGGTTAACACAAAAATTATAATTGCATGGGACTTTGTGAGTTAAGGTAAGACATAAAAAGAACAGGAAAGATGTAAAAACACAAGAAGTGATAAAAAGTGGTAAACTGTCTGTGGAACAAAAGTCAATGGACTTATAGCATGGGGCACTTCAATCTGAAATTGATTGTTTTGTATTATCAGACGGCTTGGAGGTAGCAGAGGGTAATACTGGTGTGATGTGTTTTTCAGACCATTTAGCAATATAGATGGAGGTGATGGAAGAAAGGGAGGAAAAGAAATAAAAAGAATAAATGAGGGTTATGGGATGAAATTGTAGCGTGGGAAGTGTTGCAGTTATGGAAGGATCAGAAAACTATGAAGGACTTCTATAAAAACTGGTCTAAGTGGTGGTTGAACTTAAAAAGAAGTACAAAAAGTGTTACTTTTCTGTGGCAGGATAATGTATGAAAGGAAGAGAAAGTAAAATAAGTGGAACATTTACAGAAAGATACTTGAGAATTTAGAGAACAATATGAGAGGATATTATGATACAGAACAAGAAATGTCTAAAAGGCAATGAGAAATATTAAGACAGTATATTTAGGCAGAGATATAATTTACAAGGGAGTAGGGAGGACCTATCTGCATATTTAGGTAAAATAGTAAAGGATGATATCATTATGATGAGAGAAATGAAAAATGTAAAAGGAGAGGTAAAAAGAAAACAACAGCAAATAATGAGTATTGTAGTACAACATTTGGAAAATATGTACAAGAATATTAGGGTGGAAATAAGTCAAAATGGAAAGTAAAGAAATTTCCAAAATGAGTTCAGAAAGAATTTGCAAAATAATTTACTAATAGTGAATTGAATGAAGTACTTAGAGAAGTAAACATTGATTCAGTATCAAGCCCACATTGTATAGGATATGCAGTGCACAAGAAATTAATGAATTCTCAAAGAGAGTATTTTGTAATGTTCTGAATGAATGGCTGAAGGAAATGTTTGTTTATGAAGAGTTATACAGCAGTGATATTACAATTTTTATGGAGAATGAAATAAAAAAATAAAGACCAATCACAGATTATAAAAATGTTATGGAAATAATATAGAGGAGAATGAAAGGAAAGATAAGGTATATTATGAAAGAAAGTATGTAAGGTATACAAGGGAATGGCTTTTAAGAATTGCTGCTGGCTGTAAGAGAAATTGTGGATGATGTTATAAGTAAAAGGGAAGATGTAAAACTTATGGTAAGTAGCAAGGAATTTAATACAGTAGGCCGTGATGATTTCTGGGATGTTAGGAAGAAGTATGGAATAGGTAATAGAATTAGGAGATTGTGTATACCAGCATATTAGTATAATAGATTGAGAGCGTTAGTGAATGGGTGGCTGAGTAAAGAAATATGCATGAAGTGGTTATAAGACAAGGATGTCCCATAAGTGGAATAAGTGGAATATTGTTTGCATTGGTGATGAATGTGAAATTCAGTGACATAATATAGCTTATAAAATGAAAGATGCTAGATATGTGACGCAAAAGGAGGAGGTGAGACCAGAGGTTTTGACATCAGTAGAAAATACAGTTATAGTTGCTAAGAACCAAACATGAATTAGAGAAGTGTTGGTTTGTCTGAATAGATGTTTAAAAAAAATGGAAATGACCTTAAACAAAGATAAAAGTATGAGTTCAGGTGGTGTGGTGAAAAGTGGGGGTATGTATTTTTCACTGAATGAAATATCTTTGCTAGGAACAAAATTTAGGAAAAATAATGTAGTCATGATGCAATGGGAGGGTTTGATATAAGAAATGAAAGAAATATGTCTTCTGTGGAAGGCATATAGATTATCATTTGGAAAAAAGATTTATTTGGTCAATTTAGTATTAATTAAAAAATAGCATATATGGCAAATGTTTATATAATGTCAGCAAAATATAAAAAATAACTTGGGTAATTGATATTTTCTTTCATATGGGGTTAAAGATTAAACCCAGGGAAAGTGGTGTGTTATATATGAGTGAATATAAAGAGAAAGTGCGGTTACTAAATCCAGATATTTATTCTGCTTCTTTAAACTTGTATGTAGTATTAAAGTGGTAAAGGAAGAATGAAATTTAATAGTGAGAGTGTAAATATAAGTACAAAAAATTCTGAGAGATGAGAATAAGAAAAGAAGAAAATAATATAAAACTTATTAAAATTATCAGCAAAAAATACTAATATGAAAATAAAAACTGGTGATACAGAGGAAATAGAATAATGTGGTTTAATAATGTAATGAAACAATATTATTATGTAAATCTGTGGGAAATTTTACCAGAAGAACTGACTAAAGCCATTAAAATAAGGAAAAAAGGGGTATACTGAGACATTAGAATGTTAAGATTTCCTATGGAGACTGGTAATAAATAAATTACAAGTTACAGGGAATATGCCATATAAAAAGAAAACTGAAAGAGTGTGTTTATTTTGTGGGGAGGAAGAGATAACAGCGCATGTTTTTTTATGTAAAAGAGTAAGGAAAGTCTGGAAAAAGTTGTGTAAAGAAATTTTATGCTGTAAAGATATGAAAACAATTATACACGAGTATTATAAAAACAATAAGAAAGAATAGAGAAGGGTAGATACGAATTTATTCTATGTAATATGGGTTATTTGATGTGAAAGATTGAATTAAATTTTGTTTAATGGGAAATGGCGTTAGACAAATATACTGCAAAAAATCAGATTATGGTTTTGGAAGCAGGTGTGGGGGTCTATTATGGAAGAATAACAATGAATATGTTATAAGATAAATGACAATAGTGAAAAATAGAAATGTGTATATATGAACTTATAAATGTGTAAATAATTGTTTTATATAGTGTTAAACAAAGAACCCCTCCTCTATCTGATAGGTGTCATGATATCTTTTACATTCACGTGAGCTACCACCAACTCAACCAGATAGGACCTCTGTTTAACATCTCATCCAAAGGATGACAGCTTCAGGAGTGCAGCACCCCCTTATGCTGTACTGTTAGCAGTCAATCTACCTGGTGTGGGAATAGAACTCACAGCCTTCTGCACCATAGGCGAGTGTACCACCTCATGCACCATTGTCACTCTGCTTGTGATCAGCAGCAAATGATTTCTCAAATCAAGAAATTAATCAAGTAAGAAATAAAGAGTAAAAATGTTAGACATTATTAGGAAGCACTTCACACTGATGTTAGATGCAGTGTTTTCCAGGAGAATAGTATCTTTGAATGACCTTACAGTCAGATGGTGATGATTCATTCATCATGCTGATAAAATGAGTGTCATTTATGAATGGAAATTCCTGACAGCAGTGCTGGAAACATATATGGAAGTATTCGTAATGGCAGTGTAAAAGATATTTTGAAAATTCATTTTGATGACATTTAGTGATTATGCTACACAGGTAATAAGTAATACTTTTAAATTATTGTACTCTGATGTATTGCATTTTCAACAATGTAAAAATGTTGTTGCATCAAGATACATGCTGCTTTACTGGGGGAATTCTAACTGTCTCTACTGAATGAAAATGACAGTAGGAATACAGAAAAGTGTTAGGGGAAGAATACAAGTCTGTTAGCAAAGTGCTTACAATAGTACTCTGAATGTGTTGATGATGCCAGATTACTACAAAACCACTTTAACTTGCTGGACGTGACTTTGCAGGTGTATATTAATATGGGTGTTGTGTCACCAAATCTGGTTTTGTACTGAGATCTTTGATTTATTTGTGATGAAAGCATTGATACTTTCATTGATATGTTGTTTTGCTGACAAGTGGATCAAAAGTTTCAGTATATTACTATAGCATGTTGTTTTAGGTACACGAGTAATGCAACAGTAGAGATCCAGCCAGAGAAAGGAAAATTTTAGCCATCTATAAGAACTGCATCTTCACTGCAGCCCTTAGGAAATACAGCCAATGCCTTTTTGGAAAAGGGGGATCCAATCAAGCTGAGAAGGCAAAGGCCTTGAACCAAGTGTTATGGATATGACTGCTGTTGGTGGAAGAATCTGCACATTAACACAGTGCAAGAACAAAAGTTATATTGTCAGATATGGCAGAGCAGAGGCAAATCAGAATGCAGTTGCTTGTAGCAGTACTGTGGGGGGGGGGTCTGCAGCATCAACAGGCATCTGCTTGCTGAAGGCTGGTTTGACAACGTTAACATATTTATATTGAGAAGTGAATGCTGAAATTGATTAGTTACTTGTAACATGACAATTACAATTAATTGGTGAACTCTCCAACTCTGCACATAATGACACTGAACAGAGTATGCATGGTAAAAGCCTTCCATACCTCCTTACACAGCATACAGTACAGTATACCAGTATCTGAGTAGTAACGTATTCAATTAACTATTTACAGGGTCAGCAGCAGAAAATAAACAGTTCCACTATGCCAGTAAATGTAGAGAGTAGCAACAGTGTAGCTGCTGCTGCTGATGATAACATAGTTACATTTATGAGACAACCTTAGGAAAATGTCAGGCATCCCCAAGTTTAATGGCAGAATAACACACCCCACAACATGTTAGTAAATCTGCAGGAAGCAACACTGGATTACAAAGTCAAGTACAAGATAACATTACTTGCACTTTAAAAGAGCAGATAGCAACAGTCACACCAATGTTTATATGTCTCAGTAGTGAAATAAGATATCGGTCAAAAGATTTTACAAATTATCTATTAAACTATTTACTTTAAAGGATTTGATTACATATATCCATATATTTTTCAATTGCACAGAGAAATTAAAATAAAATTATTCCTGCACTATTCGACCTTACCAGCCATCCAGTAAAACAGTTCACTGTACCTATCCAGGCATGTCCAAAGGGCAGTTTCAGGTGTACTCTCTAGTCCAACTGGTGAATCTGGGCAGTTTGAGGCAATGTTACAACTGCCTCATGTACTCAGACAACCCCCTCCTCCTACCACCAAACACTAATACATGCGAGAGATGCAGTTATACAGCCAAACTAGAGGCTAAGCTCTCTCAATCCAAGACTCGATCAGACAGTCAAGAAGAGAAGGGAAATATTTGCATCACACCACCAGTCTTACATAGACCCATTAAACCAGCACTGGCAAAAAACACATAAATACATGAAAACATACTTGGAAGTTCTAAATAAAAATCTGCAAATCCAACAGAGACCTCCAAAGCAATCATCCAAGCAACCTCCACTCCCCAACACAAGCCATGAAACACATACTTCACAAAACCAGTGTGCCATGCAATCACAGCCCTTAAGTCAAAATAACATACCCAACATACTAGTAAAAGGTGACTCTATAATCAGGAACACTGACATCCCACTCACTAGGCTGAATAAGGAGAAGGTTACTGTTAGCTGCCTGTCGGGTGCCAGGATCCGCCACATAACACAAGCACTCAGGTCACTCCAGAACAAGTACAAATATGACTCTGTCATTGTCCATGTTGATGTGAATGACTTAAGCCGTACTTCCGTGGACTACATGAAAAGAGACATGGAAGAGCTCTCTGATCACGTAGCCCAGGCCGGTATTACCCTGGCTCTGAGTAACATCCTGCCCTCACCAAGAATGATACCATGGTATAAAGAAAAAAAATTCTCGATTTCAACAACTGCCTAAGTTTCTGGTGTCATTCAAAGGGGATCCAGTGTCTGTTCGCCTGGGATGACATGCTCGACAAGCCATGCTGCTTCGCTAGAGACAGCTTTCAGCTCTCACACTTAGGCTTTTGAATACTGGCCAAGACTCTTGCCACCCCCATAGTGCCTTTTTTAGACAAGGCTCAAAAGACAAACCTACCACCATAAATAGCACAAGTAACAAAAAAATGAGGGTAATACTACTCAATGCCAGAAGTCTAAACCTCAAAATGCACGCACTCGAGGCACTCCTCAGTATGGAGAAAATCGATATAAGTACAGTAACAGAAACCTGGTTAAAGGTTCTAGAGAGCACCCCAGCACTACCAGGCTACAACTTATACCACATAGTTTGGCCACAAAACCCAAACCGAAATACAAAAGGCGGGGGCGTATCCATATATTTATCAAGGATACCCACACCTCCAGGTTAGTGGCACAGCACGATGCTTCAGAGATCATCCACATACAACTAACAATGGGCAAAACTGCATTTCAAATTGTAGCTTGCTACAGATCACCCACCATGTCACAGGACTCCCATTCTGCATTTCTGAAAACACTGGGAAACATAAAGGTCCGACCAAACACCCTAATATTGGGTAATTTCAATTGCCCAAGCATTAACTGGGAGAACTGCTCAAATACTAACTCCCTTGCCCAACTTTTGCTAGAATTTATTAACTCAAACACCCTGGTTCAACTGGTCAACATTCCCACTAGAGGTGACAACATATTGAACCTGGTCATCACCAACATGGGCGACCAGTGTTCCACACCAGAGGTCAACCCCTCGCTGGTTAGATCTGACCATAAACAAATCACTTTGGATATCCATATTCCGCCCCCACCCCCGGACAAGAAAACCACCATGAAAAACTTTTCAAAAGCAAACTTCATGTTACTTAAGACAGAGGTGGAAAGTTTCAAAGCCCCCATGCTGAAGGATAACACTGTCCAAGCTGAAAAATCCTTTACTAATGCATTCTATGGGCAGCTACAAGAATACATGGATTGTGCCATTTCAAGCAAAACCAAGACTCACTCCTCCAAGAAAAGTAAACTGGACTGGACTCTGTCCATAAACAAGCTATACAATAGAAGGAGGAAACTAGTACAGAAAAGAGTAAAATCCCAAGAAGGGAAAACATCCCTGATCAGTATCAGCAAGAAACTATGATCCCTCATAAAATCATCCAAGGCAAGATTTGAAAGAAAAATTGCCAATGACTCCAAAGATACCCAGAAGGCATTCTTTAACTATGTCAAGAATCTAAGTGGCAATGCTCAGATCTGCTCAGAGTTAGTGCAGAATGGCACAAAATACACTGAACAGACCGATATCGCCAACATCCTGGCAGACAGGTTCAGCGCAAACTTCACCCCCCCTCTCACCCCTAAAAGGGCCCATACCATACCAGAAGAATGTAGAGTCTTTGAAATCACAGACACTCAGGTTAAAACAGCCCTCTCCAAAGCCAAAGACACAGCATCAATGGGACTGGACGGTGTCCCAGACTGCATCCTATATGAGCTCAAAGATGAACTAACCCCTCACCTAAACACACATTCAGACTCAGCCTCTCCACAGGCTACATACCCATAGAGTGGCGCACAGCAATGGTTATTCCACTCCACAAAGGTGGAGCCACAACAGACCCCAAGAACTATCGCCCTATAAGCCTGACTAGCTTGGTCTGCAAGGCTATGGAGTGCATCATCATGGAACTCATTAACAGAGACATTGGGAACCTCCAAACACTGGACCCTACCCAGTTTGGCTTTGTTAAGGGCAGATCATGCCTCCTACACCTGGTGGACTTCTTTGAGACAGTTACCAAGGCTATAGATGAGGGGAAAGAGGGTACACACAGCCTACCTAGACCTCGTTAAGGCCTTCTACACCATTCCCTATTCTGGTATTATAGACAAGCTCACCAGCCTGAACATAAACCCCTACATCACAAGATGGGTTGTCAACTAGCTCATGGACAGAGCCCACATGGTGAGAGTTGCGGGAGCCAGGTCCAAATCTAAACCGGTTACAAGTGGCATTCCCCAGGGCTCAGTCCTAGGACCTCTCTTGTTTGGCATATACTTCTCAGAGGTACAGGCAAGCACAGGACTATGGCTGACCAAGTTTGCAGACGACTGCAAACTAGGGGCTATAATTGACTCTCCAGCTGTCACAGACATCCTCCAAAAGGGTCTCACTGAGACGGATACCTAGTGTCAAAAGCATGGCTCAAGCTAAATGCCAAAAAGTGCATAGTCATCCCCTTTGGAAAAAAAACAAAGTACCACAAACTACCAAATAGGTGGTAGTCCCCTAAATATGGAAGACATAATAAGGGATTTGGGGACCCAAGAAGATAGTAATCTCACGTTTGATAATCACATTGCCAAAGTGGTTAGAAAATCCTTCTACATGGCCCACTTAATCACAAAAGGATTCGCATCCAGATCAAAAAAGGTCATTGTGCCCCTCTACTCATCACTCATCAGACCCATCATAGAGTATAATGCCCCATTTGAGATGTACCTTACAAGACACCTGCAACAGCTGGAAAGACCACAGAAGTACCTCATCAAGAGGATCAATGGCCTCAAACAGATGCCCTACGCAGCTCGACTGAAGAAACTCCGGTTGTACTCGGTTGCATACCGCCTATTCAGAGGTGATCTCTGCCTGACATACAAGGCCATGTCCAACCCAGAATTGATGGACATGCTCCACCTAAAGAAAACCTTATCCCCTCGAGCCACACGCTTTAGGGATCTAAACCTCACCACAGCAATAAATAGGATGTGATGGAGGGATATATTCCTGTCCCAGAGACTTCCCATGCCTTGGAACAAGATCCCAATCTACATTAGGCAGAGCTCCTTGCTAATACTCTTCAAAAGAAACCTTGGCGCGTGGATGGGAAACAGAAAGTTTACCTCGGGGATCACTTCAGTGGTTCTGCTGGACAGAGGCACAGGGAAGTAATTAAAGGGGGCGGGGAAAGCCAACACATTCTGGCTAGGCTTATAAATGCCTTCGGGCAGATAGCCTAGTACCCACCTATGAACCTATGACCCTATATGTGTTATAACTTCTTCTGTAATTGTAATTCCCATTTGTTCTTTTTTATGCCACTTTAGACAATTTCAAAGAAGCAGCTTTAAACACAGATTATATACTAAAAGCTGCTAATAAATAAATTGCTCTGATTGGTTGTAAGCAGAACTGTATTTCCTCATTTTGGAACATGTTGCATAATTTTTTTGACATTGTTTTATTTTCTGTTATTGATAGTCCTACATTCTGTAGTATACAAGAGTTTGCTCCGGGCATAGACTTTTAAATAGAACTGCATCAGACATTGCTTTATAAACCAGGAAGAGGTCACTTTTCAATGACCTACAAGAATTTCTTCCAATGTTGATAAACAATGATCACACTGGGTTTATAATGAGCAGGAACATGAATGATAATATCAAGAGAATACAATCAATAATTGATTACACTAATACATAAGAAAAAAAAGAACTACCTTTGGTTAGTCTGGATATCAGTAGTGCATTTGATTCAGTTAATTGAGAGTACTTACTATTAGTACTGGAGGAATGTAATTTTTCAAAAAAATTCTTGCAGCCAATCAAACTTCTCTATGAAAACTCATTTGCATGCATTAAGAAAGCCTCATATACTTCCCAATCAATCATTATTACTTCTTCTTTTTTCGGTTTTTCCCGGTCAGGGGTTGCCACAGCGGATCACCTGTCCACTCATGATTGGCAGTAGAGTTTTACGATGTCGAGTTGCCAGCTCGGCACCCACCATTCCACAGAAGGCACATACTAACACGCACTCACACCTAGGGCAAATTTAGTGTGTCCAATCCACCTACACACAATCAATCATGATTACTAAAGGTACTAAACAGGGTTGTCCCTTGTCTCCATTGCTTTTTGTCCTAGTTATGGAGCTTTTTGCAAATTATATAAGATCAAATAAAATCATCAAAGGCAAACTAATAAATACTGATTTAATCCCCCAGAACACAATTATCTGCAGATGACGTCCTATTAACTTTGACTGATTGCAACTCTTCTCTTATTGCAGTATTCCAAGCAAAATAAATATTCCAGATGAAACTGGGGTCGGTTTTAATGAGAATAAGACTAAAATTCTACCTGTTACTATAATATTAATAAAATAGATATGAAATTACATAAATATATTGTGAAAGATGGTAAAACCACTTACTTATGGATAATCTTGTCTGATAATATAAAAGATATAACAACCCTTAATTATAATAATAACTTAAATTCCATAAAATTAACTTTTAATAAATGGAATGTTTTTCCACTATGGAGGACAGACACTCCTTAATTAAAATGATTATCCTTCCTATAATTCTATATATAATATAATCTTTATCCTTCCCACTCCCAAAACGTATAAAATACTATAACTGTTTCTGAGATTTTTATGGTTTCCTAACAAGTCTATCTTGGCTTTAAACCATAACATTAGAGACTGGTGGTGACATAGGGTGGCATTGGACTTCCAGATTTAGAATTATATTCCTTATCTCCAATTGTTAAGACAATAATTTATTGGTTAAATAACATTTATAATGCCAAATGGAAAGATATACAGGGAGGTATTCCATGTAAATCCAATAATTTAACAAAAGTATATCATACTATTATAGCTACTAATAAATTTCATTAGTTAGTAAAATATTATTTTATAGAAAACATAAACAAACCAGTTAACTTTTATTATATTAATATGATAATAACCTCCTTTAAAATTTTCAGGAACCTTGAATATAAAGCATGGATTTTCTTTGTAATACCAATTGCCTATACCCAACATAGTACTAATACATTTAATTTAACAACGACTACATTTAAAGACAAAAACCTATTATACTGGTATCAATTATTAGACAATGTGTAGTTACAAAATGTTGACCATATCATTAATAAGTTTGAGTTAAGCAAAGATATCTGTTTAGAAATTCAAAATTGTAGACAATTAGTTGAACATAAGATTAATCTAATGCAACCAATAGTTAGAAATTCTTTCCTCACATTCATTGATTTACTCACTATTCTAATACACCAGAATATAACTGGAAAGGGACTTCTATCTGAAATATATATAAGGTACTTAGGGATAGTCTCTTGGAAGTTCTTACACAGAAGCTTTATCACACCACATAAAGCTGAATTGATGTATAATAAAGACATAGGGTGCTGGCGATGTAAACTAAATGCTAAAGCTAACTGGCAACATGCGTTTTACAATTGTATAAAACATAAAACATATTGGGATAATATGAATTCTCTCTTACGGTCTGTTTTTAATGATAAATTTATGTTGACCAAATCTCTTATTTTATTTAATACATCTATTCCCATTTGTGTCACAAAAATAAAATACCCTCTTTTATGGAGTATCTTAATTAGCAAGAAAAGTCATCACAAAGAACTGGACGAATCAGACCAATCCTACTGCGAAGGAATTTGTACACTTGGCAACTGAAGTTTGCCATCTTGAACTTATCACGATCAAGACAAGAACACCTAGAATCACCTCTTCATATAATATATGGCTGACATTTAAAGAACTGCTGGATAGACAGACTTTAATAATTAACTATCAACTACTGTTATCATATTTCTTTTTCTGATTTGTTTTATAGTAGACACCATTGTAAATAGTTATTTTAGTTGTTGCTTATTACTGTTCTTTTAGATGTGTATATTTGTTTTATAATTCTATTATCATATATTAATGTTTTGTTGTTAAAATTTTCAATAAAAACAACTGAGAAAAAAAGAAGCAAAAATAATAATTATTTTAGCATTTTTTGCTTATTCAATTTTCCAACCATATGATTATTCTAGTAAGGAATCAGTATATCTTTGTAAATTTTAACAGCTGACTTGTTTAGTAACTGCATAGTACAGTGATGTAGTTAATGATGCAGCTGTCAGCATGTAGAACAGACGGTAAGATCACAACAGTGTTAGGAATGTACAGGGACATGCACTACTGCTACTGTTGGCAATCTTATTGTGAGCACAAATTACAAACAAGACACACATGCAGGCATATATATTTCTCTTGGTAGCATTTTGTAAAGTTAATTCCAAATGCAAAGATGAACATTCTTAAGAAGGTAGACAAAAGGAGTTTACTGTATACTTGCACAGTACAGTGTGCTTTATTAGAGTGCTATAAGTACAAATAATGCTACTCTTTCCCCTATACTGTTGCCAAATATGAAAGAGAGGATTCCAGATCTGCATGACTTAGCATAAAAAAGGTGGCATGTCTGTAAACCCACAACAAGTTTTTAACTATTTGCATGACACTTTGACAAATTAGGTCAGGATTATCAACATCTATGAATTGTTTTATTTTGCTACCATATGATAATAACTTATATAGCATATATTGCTTCCTAGCCTTACCGCTAACAGATCATGGCTGTGCTGTCATGCGATATACCTATAGATGTATATCTGTTATATCATATCTTCTTGCAATTCGGAAATTCCATAAAGAAATTGTTGTTCCTCTTGAAAGCAACACCATTTTTGGAGGAGATTCAGGAGGATAACCGCTTCTGCTATTCTCTTCCAGAAAGCACCTGCAATGTGTGTGAAGGAGAGCAAGAATGTTCTTCATCTCCTTTGCTGCCATTTCAGGAGGTGCCTACTATGACACTGACTCAAAACAGCGGATGCCTGGTATGACACGCCAGGTTTTCCTCTACCATTGGAATGGGAAGAGTATAGGCATAGTTTTGATGACCTGTGGCTATGTAACTGGTAATTTCTATTTGTGAGTAGCAGAGGTAAAGCAGCAATGCCCCAAATGGTATCACAGCTGGATGGATATTGCTTTATTTTTTAAATATGTTTATGTATTTCTCTTTTATCCTACTTTATATTAGGGACAGCTGCTGCTACTAATAACTATTTTTCTAGGTCATATCAGGAAATATGTGCAGCTTCAATATCAGGTGAAAGCAGTGATGTTGGTGCTGGCAATAAATTCAATACACCTACTACATTTCACATGGATATCTGCAGGGCCCTGTTCTAGTGTGGAATTGCAATACACCACCTCATGGTGACTGCATACTTCTTGGTGTATGTCTTTTTATGAGTAATTCTGCCTCTCCTCTGTTTAAGTATGTGAATGATTTTGCAGAAGACTCAGTTGCTGTTGCCTGTCCACAGCTAAGGGGACGCAATCATAGGATTGTACTGTCCTAGCATTTTGCCTTGCACTTATGGTTCTCTGATGTGTCATCTCTCTTTCAGATTTAGTAGAACATGTCAGCCATTATGTTGCCTTCCACAGGAAGCAAGAGGAATTGTGGCCAACCACATCTAGTTCACCTCAAAAGTGTTGTTATGTCTGCTAAGTATATACCAAATAAAAACGGGTGTGCACCAAACCAGAACTTGCAACCAGCAACAAACAGTGGACAAACATGTCCACGATCCAAGGACCAGACACACATTAATAGAATAAATAAGTTTTAATCTGAAACGTAAAACCACAAATAATGTTTTCAATAAAATAAATAAGTTCTAACCCAAAATGTTTAACCATAGATAAGTTAAGAACTTTCATCCAACAGATATACTAACAAAGGTCTTGGAACTAAACATTCACATACCTGTTCAGAGTATAAATAATTTCTTTAATTCATAATGGCTCTCTTAAAGTTATGTTTCAACTATATGAGAATACTGTTGTTAAAAAGATAAATAAATTAATTCACAGAAAATTATATGTTTTAAATCTGTCAGTATCAGTTCTCAATTTCATCTAATACACAAAAATTATGTGTTATTTATGCTAAATGACTTAGATTAATAAAATATGTAACAAGTAATAAAATGCCATGATTTGTCTACCCAAAGTTTAAGTACTGAGTTCATTGAGACATGGTCATCAATTCCTGGGGGGTGGCATTTAACCTAAACTGCCATAATAAATCTGTATTTCACAATTTTGTTTCCAAAGCCCTCTTCTCATGTCCTGAGTAAACCATTCCAAAATGCTAAAATTACATTTCTAAAACTCCAAACAACTTTGGGAATACTTATATAGAGCATTGTTCATATTAACTTTCAATATATCATAGCATTGCTCACATATTCTTGTTCTCAACATTCGTAAAGTCTTCCCTATATAAAAACTTGGGCAAGTGGAACATGTGGGTATGTATATCAGTTCCATGCTAACACAATAACCCTTTTGTAATGTGACAGTAGAACCCAATAAATTTTCTAATTTTAAGGTGTCACCCAGTAATATGTTAGGACGTTGTTTATAATTCACTCATTCACAAGTTCATTTAATATTAGTATTTGCTTTTGGCAAATCATATTTCTTATTTTCAAACAATGATTTTGAATTACTAGCTATTTGTGTTTTTATGTTTTGGATTCAAACTTATTTATTCTATTAACTTGTATTTGGTCCTTGGATCTTGGACTCCTTTGTGCATTATTTGTTTGTGCTAACAATATAACATCAGAATTAATTCACTTATGGCTGTCTTCCCACTATGTCTTTTCACTGCTGGTCTAGATGTTAGGCTTGCCCAGCAGGTAACCCCACTGCATCACACTACTGCTGATACTGTGGCTGAGATGCATGAGAACAACGAAGCTGTGTATGCCTTACTGGAGGGAGGTTCTGGGCCAAAAAGTACAGTTTTGTACCTACCATAAATGTAGATGTTCGAAGATCCACATTGCTGCAGTCCTAACACTTGGGTAGTCCGCTGTCCCTCGGTCGGCCCGAATATCAGAGTATAAGGCTGACGTTGGTCAAGGCGCATTTGACTGACATCAGAATGTCAGGGTACAAATGCGCATGACCGACGTCATATCCTCAGTCTTTTCTTGCCCCAGATGTCAGAAGACCCTAAAAAGAAAGGTCAAAACCCATAGACAACAACTAAACAACCAAGTAGCCTAACACCAAAAATATGCACAATATATACAATATATACAAAAAAGCAATATACCTCAGATGAATAACCCAACCCACACAACCACCTCAAACAACAGAGGGGAAGGAGGGAGGGTAAATTGGACTGCAGCAATGTGGATCTTCGAACATCTACATTTATGGTAGGTACAAAACTGTACTATGTTCTTCATCCCACATTGCTGCAGTCCTAACACTTGGGTAGAATCCCAAAGCAGAGGTAAGGGAGGATGGCTAAACTATAATGAAGCAGGAGCTGCCAGAATGCCCTGCAACACAGCAGTGGCAAAACCAGCCCTGGATTTAGAGTACAATGGAAGGTGGTAATGCCTAGAGAAGGTATGCACTGAACTCCAAGTGGCTGCCTCCAAAATATCCTTAGTAGCCACCCTCAAAAGCTGTTGAAGTGGCAGTAGCCCTAGTGGAATGAGGTCTAATCCCAGCTGGAATCTCTTTGCCATGATGGGAATAACAGAAAGCAATGCAAAATCCAATCCACTTAGAAATAGTTTGTTTTGACACTGGCTTGCCCTGAGAGCACAAAGCAAAAGAAACTAATAACTGCTGAGATTGTCTGAACCCTTTAGTTCTGTCCAAATAATATCGCAACTGCCTGTGTACATCTAAAGTGTGCAAAATCTTTTCCCCTTTAGTTTGGGGATTTGCATAAAAGTAGGCAAATGAATAGTTTGGTTTAAAGCCACACTAGAAACCACTTTAGGCATAAAGGAAGGATTAGTACGTAAAGATACCCTATCCTTGTGGAAAATTAAGAAAGGCTCAACTGCCATAAGGGCCTGCAATTCAGAAACCCTTCTTGCAGAGGTAATGGCCAGCAAAAAGCAGTCTTCCATGACAAATATTTCAACTCAGCAGTAGCTGCAGGCTCAAAAGGTTGTAGAGTGAGTTTCTCCAACACAAAATTGAGATCCCAAGCAGGAGTAGGAGCCCTTCGTGGGGGTCTTATATTCTTTGCCCCTCTAAGAAATTGCTTGAATAAAGGATGAGAAAACAATGGTGGGTCACAATCGTAGTGAGCTGAAATTGCTGCAGCATGAATCTTAATAGAAGAGAAGGACAAACCTTTGTCAAATAACTCAGTAAGATATTGAAGAGCCACACTTAAATCAGGCTCAGAAACATCCAAATCCTTAGCTGCACTCCAAAATAAAAATCTCTTCCATTTATCTGCGTACACTTTCCTTGTACTAGGCCTTCTAGCTTCCAAAATCACATTCAAAACTTGTTGTGGAAGTTGAGACCCTCTATGGTTTAAAACAGAATATGCCATGCTGTTAGGTGAAGAGAGTGAAGTTTGACATTGAGCAAATGACTGTCCTCCTGGGACAACAGATGTGGAATCAAAGGCAAAGGCCATGGAGGCTTCCGTACTAGACTTCTCAGTAGTGGGTACCAGTGCTGTCGAGGCCAATCTGGAGCTATCAAAATCATCCTTGGTTTGTCCTGTCTGACCTTCAGAAGTACCCTTGGGAGGAGAGGCAGAGGTGGAAAGGCATACACATGAAGATTTTTCCAACTGAAAGAAAGAGCATCCACTTTCCAAGCTGTGGGATGAAACCGCTTTGTGCAAAACTTTGGCAGCTGGTGGTTTAGTGGAGAAGCGAACAGATCTATGTCTGGAGTTCCCCAGGACACTGTCAATTTCTGAAATACATGAAGATCCAGTTTCCACTCGTGGGGATCCATGATTTGTCTGCTTAACACATCTGCTAAGGAGTTCTGTGCTCCCGGCAGAAACCTTGCTTGAAGAGTTAGTTGTAAACTGAGAGCAGTCTCCCACAAAATCATTGCTTGCCTGCATAGAGGATAAGAATGTGTTCCCCCTTGCTTGTTGATGTACCACATGACAGTTGTGTTGTCTGTTAGAATCAACACCTGCCCTGGAAGAAGTAAATCCTTGAAGGCTATTAATGCAAACTGGACTGCTAACATCTCCTTCATGTTGATATGTAGATGCTGTAGTCTGGCAGGCCACTTGTCTTGTATCCACTTTCCATTTAGATGAGCTCCCCAAGCTATGTCTGAGGCATCTGTCGTTAAAATCTGACTCGCCTCTGGCCGGGTCACAGAGAGTCCCTTGTTTAGGTGACATTCCTGAACCCACCACAAAAATTCCTTTTGAATGCAAGGTATTATTTGAATGACAGTGTCCAGATCCTGGCAGTGCTGTGTCCATACATTTTTGAGATACCATTGTAGCTTCCTCATATGCAGTTTGGCATTGGGAAGCACCAGAATACAAGATGCCATGAACCCTAAGGCTTGAAGGACTGTCCTTGCAGTCAGCCCGGACTGATGAGACAGCTGATGGAAGTAAAGGGATAGACTCTTTTGTTTGTCCGGGGTTAAAAAGGCTATCTGGGATGCTGTATTCAGTCTCACGCCCAGAAAGCACATGTCCTGTGAGGGTACTAGACTGGACTTTATTTCGTTCACAGAATACCCCAGGCATCTTAGCACTGCTATCACATATTCCAAATGATGAAGA
The DNA here is from genome assembly GCF_019279795.1 of Protopterus annectens. Lineage (NCBI taxonomy): Eukaryota > Metazoa > Chordata > Ceratodontiformes > Protopteridae > Protopterus > Protopterus annectens. The sequence goes on along the minus strand of NC_056741.1, from coordinate 656,090,805 downwards.
AGCTCTTCCCTTCCTTGAGCCAGAATCAGGCAGTCGTCCAAATAAGGATAGATCTGTATTCCTTTTAGCCTGAAGAAAGCTATCACTGGAGCCAGAACTTTCGTGAACACTCTGGGCGCAGTAGATAAGCCAAAGGGCAATGCAGAGAACTGATAGTGAGAAGTCCCAGCTCGAAAACGCAGATACTTCCTGCAACTTAGTCTGATAGGAACATGAAGGTAAGCCTCCTTGAGATCCAAAGTTACCATCCAATGATCTTTGCCCAGCAGAGGTAAAAGCTGCTGCAACGTCAACATTTTGAACTTGGGAATGTCCAGATAAGTGTTGAGGATAGATAAATCCAAAATTGGTCTCCACATGTTCCCCTTCTTTGGTACTAGGAACAGGCGAGAATAAAATCCTAGGCCCCTTTCTGGTATAGGAACCGGCTGTATGGCCCCTATTTGGAGTAACAGTGAAATTTGCTTGTGAGCCTCTATTCTTTGCTGAGAAGGAATGTCTGGCATGCCTTTGAAAGGAGGCAAGGTATGGAAATAAAACCTGTAACCGTAATGTATGATATCCAGTACCCATTTGTCTTGGGTAATTAAACTCCAATTTTCTTTGAAAAGTGCCAACCTTCCTCCCAAAGGTGCTGCCAGGCGAGAAGGTTCTGGCAGCTGAAAAGGTAGGTCATTGGGTCTGTTTACGAAAGGACTGACCCCTGCCCTCACTCGAAGACTGTGCAGGAGAACACCCTGTTCTAGGCCTGAAAGAGCCCTGACCTCTGCCCCTGCCACGTCTAGATCTACCCCTAGACTGGGAATCATAAGAAGGATACGTCCACCCTTTAGTAGGCCAATTTCTACTAAACTTTGGAGGCTGAACCTGCAAAAAATCTTTAACAGTCTGCATAGACTTAGCCTTGTCTTCCATTTTCTTTAAAACTGCTTCAACAGGAGAACCAAACAAGACATCAGATTGCAAAGGTGCATCCAAAATCCTAGTTTTAACATGGTCAGATAAATTTTGATCCCTCAGCCAGGCATGCCTGCGAAGAACTGACCCAGTGGCAGCCACCCTAGACGAGGCCTGTACAGCATCAAAACCACATTGCAAAGAATGCTTACCCACCTGTTCAGAAACATGCACTAAATCTTGTAACTCTTTACAGTCAATACCTTCCGCCAGAGCATCAACCTTAGATTTCAACTGAGAAAGGAGATAATTTTGATATTTCAACATGTGAAACTGGCAATTCAAAGCTCTCATGGCTAGAGTGGAAGAAGTATAAACTTTCTTTCCCCATCTATCCAAGGCCCTGGCCTCTTTATCTGCAGGAACCGGATTCTTGACAACAGAAGCCTTAACACCCTTAGGCCCCTGGCTAACAGTTTCTGGGTCTGCCCTAGGACTCTTAAAAGATACTTATGAGCTTCAGGCACCCTGTAATACCTATCTGGTTTAACAGGAGCAGGAGGCAAAGAATCTGGATTAAGAGAAGCCTCTGCAAACACATCTTCCACCACATTCAGAACAGGAGGTATAGCTAAAGGCCTATGTTGGGGTAAAACAAAATTCCCTAAGCCTTTTCCTGGAATCAGAGAAATCCTGGCCTTCCCATTTAAAATGCTCCCTCATGGGTGAAGGGTCTCTGAAAAGAAAAATCCTCAGGAGGAGAAGCAGAAGGAGTAGAATCATCCACATCAGAATCAGAATAATGAGAATACTCCTGCAAGTCTTCAGCCAAGACTCAGACACATCGAAGCCTGCTCATAATCCCCCAATACAGGATCCATCCTAGGCCTCTTATCAGGAGGGGGCATAGAGCCTCTAATTAAAGTAATTAAATCCTCTGCCATTTTGAGCATGTGCTTCTTGGGCACAGCACCTGAAGAACTGGGAGTGACCCCCATAGAAGCTAAACTAGACCTGCCTCTAGGAGAAGCCTTGGAAGCAGAAAGAGAGGGCCTAGATCCCTTAGGAAGGGAGGGAGTACAGTTACTTGAGAAGCCCCTACAGCCTGCCCTGCCTCCTGGGAGGCCACATCCTGTAAAATCAAAGTTTCTCCCTGGGACTCCAGAGAGGCCTCCGTCCGAACCACTGGTTCCACTGACGCCGCTAAAGAACCGGCGTCCGGTTGGACGACTCCTCTAACCTAGGTTTAACTGCCTTGTCCTTGCGCTTCTTTGAGGAAGCCGGCCGGAGCATCCGGCGGCATTTTGTAATTGCACCGCTTCCCAAAGACCAACCTTGCACAATCCAACCTCCGCTTTATAGTGCGTTTATTAAACCTAGCACAAAAGCGGCATCCAACAACGTCGTGCTCAGGTCCTAAACAAGGTATACACAAATTATGGTAATCCCTATGCGGTATCTGTTTCCCACAAGAAATACAGTTATTCACTTTTTCTGACATCCGGTAAACCACTGAGGCAAGAAAAAAACAAAATATTCCCCAACGGGGTACTTAACCAACTCTGACTTCGGTCTGAAACTCCGAATTCGAAAAATTTCAGAACGCCGAACGGCACTTGCAACACTGCTTCTGCATCGGACCATGCGGCAAAAAAGACTGAGGATATGACGTCGGTCATGCGCATTTGTACCCTGACGTTCTGATGTCAGTCAAATGCGCCTTGACCGACGTCAGCCTTATACTCTGATATTCGGCCGACCGAGGGACAGCGGACTACCCAAGTGTTAGGACTGCAGCAATGTGGGATGAAGAACATCTGCAGGTAGCCCATCTGCACTACCTGAGGTGGCCCAGCTGTAACTGCAGTAATAGCAGATGCTATGGTGGATTAAGCAGTAGATAGATGTATAGCCTAGAAAGAAAGCACCTAGTGAGGATTGCAGATTTGCCAGACTGCCTCCCCTGTATCACCAGGCCACCAGGGGATGGCGTGGCTCATACCACCAGCTGTTCATATGCCACACTATCCCTAGATTGGTGTGATCTTATCATCTTGTGTTCCACTCATACCCTAGCATTGTCCAATCCTCACCATCACTATTTTTCTGCCTTTAGTTTATATCTGTTCATCCCACATCTCCCCATTTTAGTGTGTACATGTTCACCCCTCTGTATTTGTTGTTCTACATGTTTCTGTCTGCTCCTACTCACTGTGCTACACTGCACCTGCCCTCTCTCCCTTTCATACACCCCCTTCCCCACCATCTATACATTAGAAAATGGAGGTCTATATCTGCAAAAAAGAATAGTTGTTGCTTTCCTTCCTTTCCCCATCCTGCACACTCCGATATGTTATCCTTTTGTGACCCTCTGTTTGCTCTTCCCCTTTTTCCTGACTTAATGTGCACCCATTTCCTACCCTTTTTTGCATTAAAAATGCATGTACAAATATTGTATTGCTACTTAGTTTGTGCAGTACTCTCTAACTTCTGGCTGACGGGATGTACTAACACTCGCAGCCTACCTAATGCAAATTTGTAGCTTACCTAATACAAACAGTGTTTTTTATGGATACATATTAGTTTGAGTTCACATTTTGTGTTTCTGTGAGAGCATGCATTGTAGTATGTGACCAGCTTGAGGATTGTTTCCTGCACTTCTGTGTATTAATTTCATTGTGTGTCTCTGTGGCTGTGTCTATTTGCACAGTTTCATTGCATAGCTATGTCTGCTTGAACAGTTTCACTGCATGACTGTGTCTACTTGCACAATTTCACTGCATGACTGTGTCTAATTGCACACTGTCACTGCATGGTTGTGTCTACTTGCACAGTTTCACTTCATGTCTACTTGTACAGTTTTACTGCATGATTGTGTCTACTTGCACAGCTTCATTGTATGGCTGTGTCTACTTGCACAGTTTCACTGCCTGTCTACTTGTACAGTTTTACTGCATGATTGTGTCTACTTGCACAGCTTCATTGTATAGCTGTGTCTACTTGCACATTGTCACTGCACATCTACTTGCACAGTTTTATTGCATAGCTGTGTATACTTGCAGTTTCACTGCATAGCTGTATCTACTTGCACAGTCTCACTATATGGCTGTGTCTACTTGCAAAGTTTCACTGCATGACTGTGTCTGTTTGCACAGTTCTCCTCCACTTGCATAGTTGTTGCATTACTCATTTGAGCAATACATGTCTTCATTTGGACATATAATATCTTCCTGTGTTGCTATGTATGGTTGCTTAGCTGTGCAAGGATTGCAATTATAAGCAACCTATCCCCATGAATACCAATCAACACCTAACATAATACATCAGATTCATGAATGCCTACACTAACTGTACAATAAAGTGTACATGATCAGTATTCAAGAATATCCCTAACACATTTTTGTGCTGTATATTCACTTAGAAAAATTAGACTAAGTGGAGACGTAGTCTACACACTGTGGTAACCTCAATATTTAAGGCTACAAGAAAATCCATAGAAAAACTAAAATTAGGAGGAAGAAGGTGGGAGTTACGCTTGTGTTGTCTACTGATTCAGAATGGTGTACACTTAGTGTAGGTGTTAATATCTAAACATATATTTATTTATTTAGACATCTATCCATTCAATCTTTTAATTCTGTTTCATTTAGTATTTTCAAAGCAGTTTCAAATGTTATCTAAATATGTATTTACAGATTGATTAATGAATAGTTTAATTGGTTTAGACAAATTTCACACTTATTTTGCAGCTTTATTCATTTACCTTTTGAACCCATAATGGTAATGGAATGCAGATTAAATAAAAATGTATTACTCAGACTTTTAAAAGTTTGGTTGGACCATTTACAAAATTGCCTTACATTTCAGAGACTATCCTGGAGATTCAATAAACTCTGTGTAGGCTTAGTGCAAAGCCTACATAGAGTTTACATGTTTGCGCAGTGAGCAGCAGCACTAATTATATATGCATGCTGTGCGCCATGTTTAAATGTAAAATAAGCACAGTTTTGCAACCAGTAACAGTGTTGCCTGCCAGGAAACTGTGTATAGCAATACACACAGCAGTAGTCATGTAAACCTGCTTACTTATGAGCAAAATAGTTCTGTTGGCTTGCGTGGAATGCCAGAATGACAACCAGGGTTATTAATAAAGCAAATACATGAAAGTTTATACAGTGCAAAGTATTGTGAACTGTATCAAGCATACTGAATAAAAGTTGTGTAAATTATCAGTAAGAGTACATAGACTGCATTATAAATAAATAGTCAGGGGAAGTGTGTGTATTGAAAAGGGACACACAGATGAATTGTAGGAATGAACACAGGGATAGAGTACAGGTGAAACATGATAATTTACAGCAGATGAGGGCATGTCAATGAAGACAGATGTAGCATGAACAGTAATCACATATTGACATGATACAGTGTGGACTACCCAGTTATTGTACATTATGTGACTGTCACACAAGGTGACATAGCAATGGTGGAGACAATTTGTGATATAAGCATGCTGACATGAACAATGGACAGAACATGTATTAAGGATGGTATATACAACAGGGATTGTGTGCGTATAGTGAAGCTGTGCAAAATGAGTTGCCTGAATATGAATGTAATGTCAACATTAAGTCTCAACCATGTGGTACACAGTAACAGGCCCATGGACAACAGTAGACAGAAGCATGCACAATCATGGATGATATCAGAACAATATCCTGACAGATCCATTTAGTGCCAACTTCACCACCCTCTCACCCCCTAAAGGGCCCATCTCAATACCAAAAGATTGCCAAATTCTGGTAATCATGGACACACAGGTAGAAACTGCACTGTCCAAAGCTAAGAATACAGCATCCACGGGACCAGATGACATCCCAGGCTGTGTACTACATGAACTACAAAATGAACTGGCACCTCACCTAAGTGTCACATTTAATCATAGCCTCACCTCAGGCTTCATGCCCACTGAGTGGTGCACAGCTACAGTTATCCCACTCCACAGGGGATCCACCTTTGATCCCGGGAATTACCATCCCATCAGTCTGACAAGCCTGATCTGCAACGGCATGGAACGCATTATCATGGAACTTATAAACAAAGACATTGGTAACCTTAAAACACTGGACCCCACCCAGTTTGGGTTGTGAAGGGCTGATCTTGTCTCCTGAATCTGAATGACTTCTTCTAATCAGTCTCCAGAGATGTGGACAAGGGTAAGGCAGTCCACACAGCCTATCTGGACCTTGCCAAGGCCTTCGACACCATCCCCCACTCTGGAATCTTAGATAAACTTACTAAGCTGGGCATAAATCCCTACGTCACTTGGGTTGCCAACTGGCTTACTGACAGAACCCAGACTGTAAAAGTAGCTGACTCCAAATCCAGCTCCAGACAAGTGACAAGTGGAGTACCTCAGGGTTTAGTCCTGGGACCACTCTTGTTTGGAATCTATTTCTCTGAAGTACGGGCCAACACTAAGGGATTCTGGCTAACAAAGTTTGCAGATGACTGCAAACTGGGAGCCATTATTGAATCCCCAAATGATGTGGATATTCTACAAAAGGGCCTTACAGAAAGAGATGCCTGGTGCCAGAGCCATTGGCTCAAGCTTAATGCCAAGAAATGTATAGTTATCCCCTTTGGAAAAAAACATGTACCCATGAATTACCACATAGGTGGCAGTACACTAAATATCGAAAGTGTGATGAGAGACTTAGGGACACAGGTGGACAGTGGTCTCACTTTCGATAACCACATCGCCACAACAGTCAGGAAATCCTTCTATGTGGCACACCTCATCACTAAGGGCTTCTCATCCAGAAAAAAGGAGGTCATTGTCCCACTGTACTCATCCCTCATTAGATCCATTATAGAGTACAATGCCCCATTTGGTATGTACCTCACAAGACATCTGCAACAACTGGAAAGGCCACAGAAATACCTCACTAAAAGAATCACAGGCCTAAAGCAGATGCCATATGCTGACCGTTTAAAAAAACTCCAGCTATACTCTGTGGCATATCGTCTACTCAGAGGCGATCTCTGCTTAACATACAAGGCCATGTCAAACCCTGAGCTGTTGGACAAGCTCCACTTAAAGAAATCCCAATCCCTCAGAGCCACACGCTCCAGGGATCTAAACCTTGTCATCACAATGAACAAAGCATGCTGGAGGGATAGGTTCCTGACCCAGAGACTCCCCATACTCTGTAATAGACCACCCATACATGTCAAGCAGAGCGCCTCACTGGCCCTCTTCAAAAGCAACCTTAATGATTGGATGGGAGATAGGAATTTCACCCCGGGGATCATGTCAGTCGCCCTGCTAGACAGGGGTCCAGAGAAGTAAATATTGTGGGAAGAAATATCCAGGGAATTGTTATGGCAAGGCTAGTATAGACCCTAGGGCCGATAGCCTAGTACCAACCTATGAACTTGTGAACCTATAATACCACCAGTGATCACATGTCTTTCACATAACATATGTGATTGTGAGTGATCATAGATGGTTCTTCAAGAACACACTTGTGTAATGCTTCATCAGCAATCTCTGAGGGGAATCAAGCACACCTCCCTTAGAATGTAACATCTGCCAGAGATGTTCAGAGGGACACTGTTATACCTCTATTAGAAATAATGAGAAATCTTGACAAGTTGACAGGTGTGCATACCACTTGGTCTGCTGATAGGGGTGGTTTGTCCATATTGTAATTATATTGTGTACTTGCATTCAAAATGGAACTAATCCTGCCATGTGTCCCCATGACTGTGGCATCAATCCTTTGTGTGTTGATACTGTATGCATTATACCAAAACCACAATTGGATCTAATGATTGTCCACAACTTGCAGTCCTCCACAAAGCTGGGTGGAGAAAGGATGTGTAAGTCAGTTTTGATGTCTGACATTTAAATAATGGGCTGGAAAAGACCTATCACAGAGTCTTGAGGTATGGATCTGGTCACTGGACTCTACATGATGGTGACTTCACACATGGCAACATATTTCTTTGTCACATATGTGTTCCATTTGTCTACCTACTTATTGACATAGGTGTTTATGGTCACTTATGACAGTTTCTGTGTAATATCAGACTGTTGATTGGTGTCAAATGCCTTGACCAGGTCAAGTTACACAGAATGATAGCGTCATCGTGCATGCCCATGGTAAGCATCTTGATGACAGTGAACAGATGTAAGAGACATGATGTAGCCTGAACAAATTAAATGTGGGTTTAGTACAAAGTCGAGATATTACCTGTGTCCTTTTCAAGAGGGTCCATGATGACTCCTTGGCCTACCTCACCGATGGGGAGAGTCACAATGGGTGTATACCTCCATGCATCAGTGATGGTCTCCCTGAGCCAGACAGATGCATGACAATGGACGCACGTCTATGGAATCCATGTTGACATATGGATACAACTGTGTCTCGTAGGTCAGGTTTTAAGTCATGCTATAGACAACCTGTGATGTCAGGGCCCATTGCTTCTGTTTTATTAGCTGTAGAGAACACACAGATGTGCTGCCTTGCTGACTATAAAAACTGAGTTATGTTTGCATGTATACTTTGGCTGATGGCCAGCGGCAACAGGGTGGTGATGTCAGACAAACTGTCAGCTAGCAGATTGTCTATGACCACTTGGTGGGTATGTCTGCTGACATCCACACCCAGATCTGTGCTTAGTTGCGTATTCCACTTAACATTTCATATGTATTGGAATAAATGATTTGTGACAAGACCTCTATGCAGCTTTGGTGATTCATCACAATTCACACACTGCTGCAATGCACACAGCCATACAACTACATCAAAGTCACATACTTACTTCACTTGTACAACATATGCCTATATTTGTTTCACTGACAAGCTGTGTTTGAGTGGGCTGATCTCATAACAGGAAGCATAAGAGATCAGTTGTTTGTGGCTCATGCAGAACATTTCCTGACACAATGGTGCTGCTGACCACCTCAATAATCTTTGGGTGTAGCAACACAACTGCACATAACATGAATTCCACAAGGTTGCACTTGCATCAAAATGTGTGGCACATTCATTGTGTATCACATCATAACAGCCATGAGTATGAGACAAGACTTATGTGACTATGCAATCAATGTGAATTGATACTGATGTCAATCACAGAACATTTAATGATGGTATGTAGACACATGCACACCTATGCCATGCTTCAGGTTTCACTGTGATTGCAGAATGTGAACTGTGTGGAAGGTTGATCTGCTCCACAAAAAAACACATCCTAATATGACAATATATGTAACAGTGTATCATACCATGTCAACAGTTTGTAAGAGGCATATTACTACAGCTGTTATAGAAGGAGCATGTACTGCAATGGCATCAATGGGTATAAATGCATTACCTCACATCACAGATTGTACAACCCTTTGTACCCATACTGTACATCCACACATCAATGTAGCACATCAATGACAGCAACATTAAGATGTCAACCATTCTTAGGGTTATAGAAAATTAATAAGCTAATGGCCAGCATCACATCAAATCCTAGCCATTATTATTCCCTGTAAAGAAATCCTTACATCTGTGTTATGAAAGATAGTAAGCTTATTGTGCATATGTGTGTACTTGTTTGATTGCATTACATCCTGCCCCTGTCCATATGGGAAATGGGCACCACACCATGACAGAATTAGCAATCACAAATTCAGTGGTCTTGAGATGGTTTGCAAAGGGTCATGGAAGGACTCTGCTTCATGATGTGTGCATGCATATTTCACATGATATCCTCCACTCCTCTGTAGGAAGGATGTCATGTGGCCAGTTGAAAAAGGAGGATGGTGGATGCATAGGACTACATGAAAGGTTCTCCTAAGTGGTAGTGAAATGAGTGATTCCAAAGTTCTAAATGTGACCATAATGTACCACCAACCACACACACAGAAGTAGACTGGGCCTGATTTGAACATTATACCAGTGTAGGAATAGCATATGAATGCCATGCAATATAGTAGCAACACCACATATATCTGACAGCAACACTGTCATATTGCACTTTATGGAGGATGATAGCATCATTGTATTCTGAGATGAACATGTTGGGAGGAGTGTAGTACATGGATTAGGGGTCACATCCCTGTGCAAAATTGTCTCAACTGATAAGTGTATGTATAGACATGCAAGTTGCCTAGTTAATGCTACTTCCACAGCACAGGTGTGTCTTTAATAATGCCAAAGTGCATGTTATACATGATGACATTATAACTTTATGCTACAATGAGAAGTTCGGAGTAGGGTTTGACCCCCTACTCGCCTATTTACAAAGCGCCATGGAACAAGTCTGACTTTTACAATGCTGCAGAACATCTCATAGTGGATGACATCAACACTGGATGCTTGAGAGCTGATGTTACGAGGCATGCATTAAATGGATGTGTAGGCATGTACAACTTTCAAAATATTGGTACTCTATGGCATTGTACTGATGACCAAAAGACACACAGCTATGGTCTTTTGACTAGACAGAGACACACAAGCACATACACATACAACAGTTGACTGCAGTAAGATTATAACCCCTACCTAAGTACACCAACTAGAGAACTCAGTACTTAACACAAGCACCCCAACACAAGTCTGATTTCTACAGTGCTGCAGGACAATTTATAGTGCATGACATTAACATTGGATGTTTGAGAGTTGATGTTGTGAGGTCTGCATTAAATGGATGTGTAGGCATGTACAACATTCAAGATATCAGTACTCCATGGTATTGTACCATTGACTGCAGAATACATATGTAGGCTTTTCTGACTAGATAGACACACTTAAGCACACACACACACACACACACACACACACACACACACACACACACACACACACACACACACACACACACACACACACACACACACACCAGTTGACTGTAGTAAGATTAGAACCCCTACCTAAGTACACTGATTAAAAAGCACAGTACTTAACGTAAGTGCCATGGCGCAAGGCTGAATTTTACAATACTGCAACACAGTTTATAGTGGATGACATTAGCACTGGTTCTTTGACAGAAGATGTTGCGAGGCCTGTCAGAAATGGATAGCTAGCCATGTATAACTGACAAGATATTAAAGATTTGTATGTTATCGGATTGATGAGTGTGCAAAGTGTAGCATTTGCTGTTGTGTTTCCAATGTGCAGGTACACTTTAAAAAAGAGCTTTGCAAACTATATGCAAACAGCTATCCACATCACTACAAGTATTGGAAAATCTGAATGTGTATTGTCAGTATAGAGATGTACATGGTATATAAGAAAGCATTTTTATTTACTTCTGTAGTGTATTTGATGTATTTGGAAAGAAGTACTGAGAGACCAAGTTTCAAATGCATGGGTGCAGATAACACATGGCTACAGTGTAAATATGCGTTATTTCCTTAAAAAATGCCTTCCCTTTGTTTAAGTTTTACATGTACTTTCATGAAATGAAGATTAAAAGGATAGTAAGCATAAGTAATACATACTAATGTGCATTTTCCATAGTGCCCTGCTGAGCAGCTGGTTTGTGAGATTGACAGCAAAGTGTTTGCACATGGAAGATACACATTTATATTGCTTTTCCCATTCCCGTGTAGTGAAGCAAAGACCAAATGTGAGCCTCTGCTTTGCTGCTAAAATTATGACAGTTCTACTTATTTGCTTACTTCCACAGAGACATGTTATATGGAGAAGTGCAGCAGTCAGCAGTGTGGATAGTGCTGAGTGTAAGAAACACATGTGCTGCCTAGCTGACTCTGTGGCAGCATGCATAAATGCATTGAGAGATTGCTTTTTGAGTCCAGATGATACAAGGTTTGAATCCAGGTGTATCTACTATTTTTTAAATATGTATTTGCAATGCAATGACATAATTCTTATTCTATATTCACTGTGTGTTATCTTGGTGTGGCATGTATGAGCAGCACTGTGCGGAAGTAACCACACCATAGAAGAGCCATTCACCATTGCTCAGCATTGGTGCACAATGCCAATCCCCACTCAAACAAAGCGGACAAATAGTGCAGGGCTTTATTAGGTATTTCTCACTTATGTGTGTGTGTGGTGTGTGATTGTATTTTTGTACCAGATTATAGGTAATAAAATGGGGTAGATAGGAAAGTGGTGAAATGGTCAAGCAGGGGGAAGAACAAAAGGAAAGCAATACACTAATATGCAAGAAGGAGGTAGGAAAGAACCATAGCTATTTACTTCTTGAACAGTGTACAATGAAAATATATTGAATACTGATTACTGAATTTAGACTGTCACTTCAACAAAGAGGGGTGCCAACAATGCAATCATGTTGTATAGCCAATTGGGCCAAATCAACTGTCAAGAAGACACGTGTGTGAAGTGGAGCGCTATGTATGGAACGATTTTTTTTTTTTTTTTTGTGGGACAAGTGCCCCCGTCCTTTTTTTTTTACTTCAGTAAGAGAGGAATGTTGGGTAAGAGATGCAGGTATTTCTGGGTCAGGTAAGCAGGCTAGGTGAAGAAGTAGATGGAAACAAACAGGACAAACAAGACAATACAGGGGACAGTGAGGGACATGACAGGTTATGGGACACCCTGACTGGGGTTAGGGAGGGGACAACGGATTCTCATGCCCATCAAACATGGGGACAGTGAGAGTCTAGTATTCACGTGCAGGACTGTCATCACTGTCCCCTTACTCCTTTGGCTGTTGGAGTACTTGACGTCTACATCTATGAAATATAGAAGACAGTATCCTCTCCATCTAGTGTAGCCATGCACCAATGATGCTGTGCATGACCCTATGCACCAAGCCTGGCAAGGGTAACAAAATCCTCACTTCCACCAGTACTCCTGGAGGGTACCACAGCACCAGCTGTCATGGTAGTACTACCTGATGTGTAGGACCCAGGTAGTGCAAGGGCAGCACAGGCAGTACTATCAGGGTGGGTCCCAGATGTGCTGGTCAATGGTGCAGGAGGAGTTAGAGCGAGGGCAGGATGAGTCACGGGGATGGCCTATCTTCCTGTTCTCTAAAGCATTTTGTGATTTGTCAGAGATGGATGACATGGAAACATTTTGACAACACATAGTAAAATAAAATAAGAGAAATAAGGGTTGCGGTAAGAGAAAAAAGAGATAATGAGCACCATTATATGTGACATACAATTTATTATCACAATAAGTAAGTATGTATCTATACTTTTTAATTTAGGTATACTTCTTAACAACTAGAAACTCTAAGTAATGATTGCTCAAAGTAATCCTTGCAGTATATATATATATATATATATATATACACACACATATATATATATATATATATACACATATATATATACATATATATATACATATATATATATATATATATATATACACATATATATATATATATATATATATATATATATATATATATATATATATATATATATATATATATATGGGTTCAGGCACCTAGGCAGTGAGACATTTCCCTGTGGTACATTTTGGCTGGGGACACATGGCTGAAGTGACATTCAGCTGCAGAGAAATATGGTTGTTTGTAAATTCCCTGTGGGCAAAGAGAAGCACATACTGCCATGCCCACAGCTTTAATAACCAAATGCGTGGAGGCAGAACAAGTAATGATTGGTGTGCTTAGTGTACAGTACATACTTGTGTGACTAAGTCATGTAGAAGTGTGCTATATCATGCAGAAAATCCTGCCTGGTTCTGTAGTCACATTTATGCTCCAGTATGCATTTTAGGTAATGTTCCCTAGACACTGTGAAGAAGGTAGTGGTCCACACACACTGATTATAAAGGCACTGCCCATTGTGCACTGCATTTTTACTGCCACTGACATGCCCTCTGGCCTACCTGCTGCTTATGCCTGCCATATTACCTGCTGTCTCATGTTCCCTCGGGGACCATGGACATTGTTTTCCCCTTGTGCATTTGGTTATTGAAATTGTAGGTATGGCAACACATTCTTCTCTTTGCCCACAGGGAATTTTCAAACAGCCATATTTCTCTGCAGCTGAATGTAATTTCAGCCATCTGTCCCCAGTCAAATGTACCACAGGGGAAATGTCTCACTGCCTCGGTGCCTGAACCCCACTTGTACACTTCTGAATTGTTTCTACATGTGTTAATTTCAGATGTATTGTGATGAGTTATTGCACAACCATTTATGACTATTGTTTACTGAAATACAGCTCTGTCTTATGTTTGTATGGTGTTCATTTTTCTCTTATCCGAGTAGTAATCTCAGACATGGAGTCTGTAAGGCATTTTGTATCATTGTCCTTCAAATGTATGAGAACATTAAATGCCAATAATACACAGTTTTCAACAAAGGCTGGGGAGTTTGGATATTGATGAACAGAAAATGAGAATTGTGTACTGCTTAATTACTTTTAAAACCTTGATCCAATCACTTCTACACTTTGTAAGTGTAACCTGGCCCACACACCCACTGCAGGTAAGGAAGTCTGAATTACTGTTGTGTTTTCCTTCTCCCTACCAGTAATCATTCACAGTTGCAATCCATTACTACCAAGCACTGAGGGAGTGCCCAAACTATGATTATACCTACTACACGGAGCCAAGAATTTGGGATTCAGCAATTCTAATAAGTTCACACCTTATTTGCATCTTCACTGAGCTCACAGGCCTGAATCTACACTATCAAAATGTAACCATGTAGCTAGGGAACTTGAAGGTGGGAAAAATTGTCTTTGTGGATAACACAGAAGAATATTATTATTACTCTGGATTTATCTGCACAGAAGACTACTGATCTTGTTAAGGTATGCTTGAATTTTTCAATTATATACTGGATTTGCTCACATATAACTAAGAATAGCATTATTTGTCAGAGCATTTTACTTTCTCAGGTACACAGCTTTATTAATTTGCTTTATTAATTTTCATTACAAGTGCTACTGTTACAACTGTTTCTCTTTACACTCTTCCATGTTATTTCAGTGAAATGTCCTATATTGTCAATGACACAGGGGTGTTAGACTTCTAGGATGCCCATAGACACCTCTAGGGGAGTGCAGGGCATAGGAACAAGTGACTGGCAATTGCATAAAAATGACTGGTCTGTGGTAAATGTGTACACATGTTTTTGGGACAGTTTATTTGAAAGCACTTATAACAATTGACTGATATGTTTATTCCTTGTTTGGTACAAAATGCCATTTGCCTGTTGTTTTGGGGGTGGGGGAGTCTAGTTCCATTTCTCTGTTGCCAGAATAAAAATGTTTTTACTGAGGTTTGCTTTTTTATTTTTAGTCTTTGTTTTGGTTTGTGTGTGACTGTGATAAATTAGAACCACATAACCCTTGTTTATATATGAATAACTGATTTTTTGTGTCTCCAGTGGGTAATATTGAAAAACTAATGATATGTGTTATATCTAAACAGAACTTTTATTTATGTGATATTTATGTGTAGTATCCTTTTGTGTTTTATGTCACTTAGGACTATGGCACTCAAGTGTCCCAATCCCCACAAACACCCCTTCAGTAACTCTGAGAATGACATCATTGTCCAATCCTTTCATCAACATGTTGCCTTTCTGCTTTAGGGAGGACACGGGAATGTGTCTGGAAGAATTCAAATTTGGAACCAGTTAGTGCATGACATCATTTCTGTTGGGGGGCACAGCAGGATATATAATCAGGTGTGTCCTAGGGCCACTGACATTATTTCATTGGCCCGGAGGAGAGCAGCTGCAGTAGCCTGTGGACAGCTGGCTAACGGGTGGGTGGGGGTATGCTACAGAGCCCCACTGACAGCAAATGAAGACTTCTTGTCTTGTCAGTGATCCAGAGTGCTTAATGGAAAGTGCACAATAGCATGTGATTGGTGTTGGTGCTACTGTTTCAGGGAGAACAAGTATGTCCCAGGAGTAGCTTCCAGATAGGCTTGCATATGTCAATTTTTAAAGATTTCTTGTATAGTAAAATATTCAAAGCAATAGTTAAGCTGGTCTAATACACTTTTTGGGAGGGACCTATATATAGATTGATACAGTTAACAACAACACATTCTGGTTTATTATACATGGGCTTGGGGTGGACGTGTCAACCAAGTTTCAGTTAAATGCATTGTTTATGGACATATAAAGACCAAAACATTTTTCCCCGTGTTATTGTTACTGCGATGATGGCATCTTTACATTTTGCTTTACTTCTTCTAAGACCATCCTACCTAGCAAGCATGGAGACATCTGCACATGGTAAACTAAACTTTTTTGTTTCAATACTGATGAGCATTTGACAGAAATATGCATTTATCCGTATGTGTGAAGTGGATGTCAGAAATGTGTGTGTATTGCTGTACTGTCTCTATTGGTATATATTAAACTGTAGTAGTGTAGCTATTAATTTCTTTCCTGTGTTTTTTGCTTATTATCACAGGTGATCCTGACAGCTGAAGTGTAAGACTCTTAGCATCTGATGTCAGCGTGTCGGCAGATTCTGTTGATGGAGGTGACCAAACATAGGCACAATTGGGGATGCAGAGGTTGAATCTGACACTAAGGTTCACATTCAGCCATCCCCTGTAATTCCATCAGACAGAGCCAGTAGGCCTACACAAACCCATTCCAGTGAGCCCTCAGATATTGGACAGATGGAGGGTGAGACACTTGATCAGGGTAGTGTGGTTACTGTGGCTTCAGTGCCTGTTGACTGTGGTCGTAGCCAAAGTGCGGATGTGGTGCCATGCAGGAGGGTTGTTAAGGGTGCTCAGAGTAGGCCTGCTTTCCATCCTCCACCTGTTCCTGGTGTGTCTTTCCATGCTACTCAATGTATGCTTAGGGCCATCATGGAGGGGCAGGCGCATTCCTAATAGGGCCTCAGGGAAAATGCTTAGGGTCGTTGATGTGGCACAGGCTGACATGCATGACTGCCTCCACCATGTTGCCAATTCAATGGATCAGATGAACTGCACATTGGAACAGGCAGTGTCTGTGATGAAATGTCTGCTGGGAGGGGGACGGCATCAGCATGGACGTAGGTCAGCCACATCATTTTATATTAGCTGATGTGGCCATACCTGATCATGGTCCCATAGTGGTACTACCTTCACTGCTCCATCAGTGGTTAAGGTGTCCACAGCCAGATATGCAGGCCATAAGGTCATGGTTCTAGGCATATGTGTGAGGACAGCTCATCCAGCAGACAGTCACAGTTAGGTAGCAGAAGTGCATCTGACTGTGGGCATGGATGTGCCAGTTCTCTGTATGAACTGCCACCTCTACCATGCATAACCCATACCTGTCTGACACACCAGGATGTACAGCACAGAGCTTGGCTGTGCTCTTGCAGATACTCAGATATCAATTTCACCTGAACTGCTAATACAGGTGCACACACATAACAGCTACATGGGTCAGTGGTGAGGATTACAGCTCATTCTGTCTCATTGGCCATTTGATAGTTTATCCAAATGCCTGCCTTTTTTCTTTCTTACTCACATGCAGTCACTACCTTTTCGGTCAGCCTAGGCCAAACTGTGGATATTTGGTGAAAACCTGAATATTTTAAATATATGAATATGTGTGAATCGTTGATACATGAGGTCTATTAATTGATAAAGCACCCATGTATTCACATAAGTCACTGCTGTCACATCTTGATGTAACTTCTGTAAAAATCACCCAGCTTATACTTACGTACTTACATTACCAAGTAACAGTACACAAGGGTATGCCATTCCATTGCATTCTTAGACATTAATTTTTCTATTCCAGGTTCAGAACTTGCCTTGGAAATCTGGCAGTTGCAAGAGTTTTAGTTCCGGGCTAACTCTGTTTGATGCTAGCAGTACACAGCCATTATATGGGTAAGTAAAGGTTGTGAGCATTGCCTGGAATCAGTGTTACTGTATATATGTGCATAGGATGAAAGTTTTAGCTGCTTAGGTGGTGAGCATGTGTGCTATCCATTGCCTCTTGGCCAGTGCAAGGGCACATTGTTTCTCCTCTGACTCCTCATCTGCATGTGGCTGTGGTGACCTTGCCAGTGGTGGTGGGATGTGTGGCCCTTCCCATTGCTGTTCCTGCTGAAGCTGTTTTTTTCAGAATAATGTTGTGAAGCATGACACAGAAGCTAGATATTTCAGCACATGCATGGGGAATGTACTGCTGGGCTCTCCCAGATGTATCTAGGCACCAGAGCCACAACTTCAGCAGCCAAAACACGTTCTCTATGATATTTCTTGTCTAACCATGTGCCTCATTATAGCATTCTTTAGTTGTTGTGTGTGTATTTCTGAGGGGCATCATCAGCCACGGTTCCAGTTTATAACTTGCATCTCTCAGTAAATGATCCTGTGGGACATTCCCCTAGTAAACATCTCATACAGCCAACTTCATGCCAGATATGTGAGCCATGGTAATTTCCTGGGATTTCAGTGTCCTTAGTATTACACAAGACCTGGCAGCCTGGTAGTCAATTCTATTTATGCATACTCTTCCCTGTTCCCCAGGTGGTGCTTTGATTTCTACATGTGTAAAGTCTATGGCACACAGGACTTCAGGGTAGTATGCTATAGGATAGAACTCCTGCAAAGTTCTGGCTCTGTCCTCAGGTTTATGGGGAAAATATATGTAATCACTGGCCTTCAGGAACTGATGGAGGATCCTGGATGCTGATGTCTGCGACACCCCCAACATGTCCCCTGTTGGTCTCTGAAAGGTTTCTGTAGCTAAAATTCTAAGTACTACACATACCTTAGTCTCCACTGGAATTGGTTCCACGTGGTCTGCCCTTGCTCTCAGTTGTGGGCGACAGAGGTTGCAGAATTCTTGTACTGTGTCTCCATCCAGCCTGTAGCACTCTGCAATTTCCACCTCATGGAGATTCAGAAAAGTTTAACAGGGTCTAAACACCCTTCTCCTTCTTGGTTGTGGTCTATTAGCAGCAGCAGCATAGACTTGGGCCTGCTGCACATATACATGAATAATAACAACAGCAACCCAAAACATTCTTTCTGTGTAGCCTAGTTTCTGTGGCTGTATTCCAACAAGTTTTGCAATTTGTAGGGAAACCAGCACTGAGTCTACACAGTTGCTTTATATTTGTTGAATAGGTCCTCTATCTTGAATTGGTTGATTAGCATACAATTCAACTGCTTATGCTATAATTATCATGCCAAAGTGTTTACTGTGTTTGCGTAGTTCTGCACAGAGTGTACAGCCACTTACTGAATACAAAGCATGGCTACCGCAGTGGTGCAGCGATAGCATTGTCATCTCACAGCAAGATGTTCTCTAGTTCGATTCTTGGCTGGAGTGCCTTCTGTTTCTCCTGTCTACCTGATGAATCTGGGCATCTTGGGACAATGCAGCAATTGCCTCATGTACACAGACAACCCTCTCCTCCTACCACCCAACACTACGACCTGTGAGAGATGCACTTATATAGCCAAACTGGAAACAAAGCTCTCTTTACCAAAGACTGGCCTAGACAGTCAAGAGGAGAAGGTAAACACTTACACCGCACCACACTCATCACATAGTCCCTCAAAACCTACACCAACAAAACACACACACAGAACCATAAAACACACACCTACATTCGTGGAGGCTCTCAGTACTAATCTGCCCAAGCAACAAGACCTCCAAAGCAGAAATGCAAGCAACCTCCACCCCCCAACACAACCCAAATGACACATAGCCCACATACTCAGTGTGCCACTCAACTACAGCCCATAAGGCATAACATACCCAACACTCTAGTCATAGGTGACTCTATAGTCAGGCACACTGATGTTCCACTCACCAGGCTAAACAAGGAAAAAGTTACTGTCAGCTGCCTGTCAGGTGCCAGGATCCGCCACATAATGCATGCACTCAGGTCACTCCACAACAAGTACAAATATGACTCTGTCATTGTCCATGTTGGTGCGAATGACCTGAGATGTACCTCCCTGGACTACATGAAAAGAGACATGGAGGAGCTCCCTGATCTTGTAGCC
This sequence comes from Protopterus annectens, assembly GCF_019279795.1. Taxonomy (NCBI): domain Eukaryota; kingdom Metazoa; phylum Chordata; order Ceratodontiformes; family Protopteridae; genus Protopterus; species Protopterus annectens. Next base: position 656,070,937 of record NC_056741.1, on the reverse strand, counting down.
CAGGCCGGTATGACCCTAGCCCTGAGTAGCATCCTGCCATCTCCCAGAATGACACCACAGTACAAGGGCAAAATGATTGACTTTAACAACTGGCTAAGCTTCTGGTGTCATTCTAAGGGGAATCCAGTATCTGTCTGCCTGGGATGACATGATCGACAGACCACACTGCATTGCCAGAGATGGCCTGCAACTATCGCCCTTGGGATTCCAGATACTGGCAAAGGCTCTTGCCACACCTATAGTGCCTTTTTAGGCAAGGTTCAAATGACAAATTCACCACCATAACAGGTACAAGCAAGCAAAATCTGAGGGTAATGCTACTCAATGCTAGAAGTCTAAACCTCAAAATGCACTCACTCGAGGCACTCCTTAAAATGGAGAACATTGACATCTGTGCAGTGACAGAGACCTGGTTCAAAGCTCCAGAGAGCACCCCTGCATTACCAGGCTATAATTCATACCACACCTTTCAGCCACCAAACCCAGACCGAAACACTAAAGGTGGAGGTGTGTCCATATTCATTAAGGATATCTTCACCTCCAAGCTAGTTGCTCAGCATAATGCATCCGAGATTATCCAAGTTCAACTAACTCTGGGCAAAACCACAATCCAGATTGTAGCTTGCTACAGACACCCCACCATGTCCCAGGATTCCCACTCCTCTTTTCTTGATACACTTTAAAATATTAAGGTACAACCCAACACTCTAATAATGGGTGATTTCAACTACCCCACCATTAACTGGGAAAACTACTCGTGTACCAATTCTTTTGCTCAACGTTTTCTGGAAATCATCAATTCCAGCGCTTTGGATCAACTTATCCACACCCCCACCAGAGGCAGCAATATCCTAGACCTGGTCATCACCAACATGGGTGACCAGTGTTCCACACCAGAGGTCAGCTCCTCGTTGGTCAGATCCGACCACAAGCTAATCACCCTAGACATCCACATCCCGCTTCCACCCCCATTAGGAAAACAACAGTAAAAAATTTCTCCAAAGCCAACTTCACGCTTCTTAAGACAGAAGTGGCAAACTTCATGACACCCATGCAGATGGACAATAGAGGTACGACTGCTGAATCCTACACAAATGCACTTTATAAGCACTTACAAGAGTACATGGATCATGCTATCCCTAACAGAACCAAGATGCTATCCTCCAAAAAAAGGAAGCCAGTCTGGTGGTCTTCTGCCATAAACAAACTCTACAACAGAAGAAAGAAACTGTTGCAAAAAAAGAGTAAAATCGCATGATTGGAGGAACTCCCTGGTCAGCCTCAGTAAGAAGCTGAGATCCCTCATAAAATCCTCCAAAGCTAGTTATGAAAACAAAATTGCCACTGATTCTAAAGACAACCACAAAGCATTCTATAGCTATGTCAAAAATCTCAATGGCAACACTCCGATCTGCTCTGAGTTACAGCACAATGACACTAAATATACAGAACCAACTGATATTGCCAACATCCTGGCAGATAGGTTCAGTGCTAACTTTACCCCCTCTCACCCCCTAAAGGGCCCATCTTTATACCGGAAGAATGCAAAGTTCCTGTAATCATGGCTGCACAGGTAAAAACTTCACTCTCCAAAGCCAAGAACACAGCATCCATGGGACCTGACAACATCCCAGGCTGCCTTCTACATGAACTACAGAATGAACTGGCACCCCACCTAAGTACCATGTTCAATCATAGCCTCACCTCTGGTTTTGTGCCCATTGAATGGCGCATCGCGACAGTTATCCCACTCCACAAAGGGGGGGCCGCAACAGACCCCGGGAACTACCGCCCCATTAGCCTGATGAGACTCATCTGCAAGGCCATGGAACGTATCATCATGGATCTCATAAACAAAGACATTGTAGATCTCCAAACCCTGGACCCCACACAGTTTGGGTTTGTAAAAGGCAGATCATGTCTCCTAAACCTAATAGACGTGTTAGAAGTAGTCACCAAAGCCATAGATGAGGGTAAGGTGGTTCACACAGCCTATCTATATCTCGCCAAGGCGTTCAACACCATCCCCCACTCTGGAATTATAGATAAACTCACTAAACTAGGTATAAATCCCTATGTCACAAGATGGGTTGCTGACTGGCTTACTGAAAGAACCCACACTGTGAAAGTAGCAGACTCCAAATCAGACTTCAGACCAGTGACAAGTGGAGTACCACAGGGTTCAGTCCTGTGTCCTCTCCTGTTTGGTATCTACTTCTCTGAAGTACAGGCTAACACAGAAGGTCTTTGGCTAACTAAATTCGCAAATGACTGCAAACTAGGAGCCATAATTGAAACTCCTAATGATGTGGACATCCTACAAAAGGGCTTCACTGAGACAGATGCCTGGTGTCAAAGACATGGTCTCAAGATCAATGCCAAAAAGTGCATTGTCATCCCCTTTGGTAAAAATTCTGTACCCATGAACTACTACATAGCCGGTAGTCTACTTAACACCGAAAGTGTGATAAGAGACCTTGGGACACAGGTGAACAGTAGTCTCTCCTTTGATAATCACATCGCCAAAGTGGTCAGGAAATCCTTCTACATGGCACACCTCATCACAAAAGGTTTCTCATCCAGAAAAAAAGAGGTCATTGTTCCCTTCTACTCATCACTCATTAGACCCATTATAGAGTGCAATGCCCCTTTTGGTATGTACCTCACAAGACATCTACAACAACTGGAAAGGCCACAAAATTACCTCACAAAGAGGATTACTGGCCTCAAACAGATGCCTTACGCAGACCATCTCAAAAAACTCCAGCTTTACTCCATCGCATATCGCCTACTCAGACGCGATCACTGCCTAA